>NW_023198411.1:0-733 GCF_002007445.2 Ailuropoda melanoleuca
TGAGGGATAGGGTGACTGTGCCTTTAAGATCTGAATCCTTGAGCGGTTCTCCTCTGGCTTTCCACCCCCACGTTGTCAGCCCATCTTGACAGGAGAGAGCAAGCAGGAGACCTCAGTGAACCCTCTTGCAGGCATAATCCACATTCCCCAGCTAGAGTTTTACTGCCATGCACCGGGGAGTATTGGGTGCTTACCCAGCTATTAAAAAAGCAGTACTTTCTTTCCCATTTGGCCATTGCTTTCTGCACATACCGTGCTTTCCTTACTCAGGAACCCTTTGGAGAGAAAGACAGAGTGTCCGGGCCGAATTGGAGCGTGTCTTTGTTTGGGTTCCCCCAGAAGCAGACCCCTGAGACACTAATCTGAGTGCAAGTTGTGTTTTTCTGAAAGTTCATGGAACACGAGGAGAAATAACTGCTTCCCCAGCACTGTGCAAGGGACAGTGGGCAGCAGAGCTGCCTGACGCATCCGTGTGGTTTCCAGGGGGCGAAGGGCATGACCTCAAGAGCCATCATCAAATCTCAGCTCCGCTGCTTCCTAGCGGTACCTTAGCTACTTAGCGGCTTTGTTCCTCGCTGTCCTCATTTGCAAAACAAAGACAACCCCCGTACCTACTTCCAAGGGCTACTATGAGTATCACGTGGGTGAATATCTATAATGCGTCCAACACCTAGTAAACATGACATACGTGTTAAATAAAACAAATGCATCTGGAGACAATTCCAGTGAGTTT
>NW_023198412.1:0-627 GCF_002007445.2 Ailuropoda melanoleuca
TTATAGATCGATAAATAAATGCATTAAACAAATAGAATATTGATACCTAGTGAGAGAGAGAGAGAAAGAGAGAGAATAGATGGATAAATATGTGTAACTATCATCTCTACCACATTTCACAGTTTGAAAGCACTCTTCACACGCACTAAGAAAAACCAGAAATATGGCAGGTGCTGGAAGGGATTTTGGTTCAGACACATCTGGGTTAGAATCCTGGCTCCTGTGTTTTNGCCTGTGTTTTTTATCTGCCCTTAGGCAGATATTCTGATGATCTGATTAAATATCCTAATTTACAGATGAGGAATGTCGAGCCTATATCCCAGCGTTACTGTGATAGTAAATGAAATAATTACTGGCAAATCTTAAGCACAGTGTCTAAGAGAAATAGGCAGCCAGTAAATTATGATTGATAACTCATCTTTAACATTATTACCTTCTTTTATTCCCTCAACAATGCATTTAAGTAGATGTTCTTAAATACAATCTGGTTGGCAAATGAGGACCTTGAGACAAAGAAAAGAGCCCTCTTACCAAAATTCACTAAGTATATCCTAGCGCTGGTGTTCTAATCCATGACTCCACACCCCAAATGCCTCCATCCTTTTTAATACACTATTTTGGTGCATG
>NW_023198413.1:0-644 GCF_002007445.2 Ailuropoda melanoleuca
TAGTCTTGTTAAAGATCTGAAGTGCTGTTGGGGTCAAGGGTTCAAACTGAAGATTCTATTTTTAGCAAAACGAGACTGGAGCAGACTGTTCTTAACGGACTCTCTTCCACAATGACAAAAACGTTAACCAGTAAAAAGAACGTGTTGTGTTATAACTTGGATTTATTAAATTATGATGCCAACTTTTCAAGTGTAGGCAGATTTCTGGCCTCTCTAGCTAACGTGTAACCGGCTCTGTATCTTTACTCCTCCTCATGTGGACAAGATAAAGCTACCAGGTTGTTTGACATGCAATCTAGGATGAATAATCTAAAGAAGGCCAACGTTCTTTTTCTACACTCATATTCAAAAATTACCCTCTGCATGGCCCAGAAGAGNCTCCCCTCTGCATGGCCCAGAAGAGCACATCTTTACAGTGTTATAGTCAAACCTCAGGAAGGGGAGGGGGAGGCATGAGAAAAGCAGCAGCTACTTCCAGAGTGCCCAGTCCCTGCCTAGGGCTGTTCTAAACACCTGCCACAGGCAACCTCATTCTATCTGTACCGTAACACAAAGAAGGGACACACTGCTGCTGTTCCCTTTCCAAGGTGAGAAAACCACAAGATTTAAGTAGCTTCCCCTCCATCACACAAGAAATAAGTGGT
>NW_023198414.1:0-919 GCF_002007445.2 Ailuropoda melanoleuca
AGCACTGTCATTTCCTTGGGAAATATTTTTACGGAGGAATAGTTTTTCTACCCAGAAAACAGAAAGAAAAACAAAACAAAAACAGACCTAGCATTTCCTTAAAGAATCTTTTTTTTTTTTTACGTGGGAAGTAGGGGTGCTCGGGTGGTTCAGTCAGTTGGGCGTCTGCCTTCAGCTGTGGTCGTGGTCCCAGAGTCCTGGGATCGAATCTTGCATCTGGCTCCCTGCTCAGTGGGGAGCCTGCTTCTCTCTCTCTCTTTCTCTGCCACCTCCCCCTACTTGTGCTCTCTGGCTCTATCTCTCTGTCAAATAAATATACAGAATCTTTAAAACAATAAAAAAATAAAACTGGGAAGTAATTTCTTTCTAATAGCCATAAAGACAAGATAATAGGCTAACTCATCTCCACCTCTTGAAAGGAGAAACCAGAGGCCATACTGAGGTTAGGAACAGGCTGATTTGGGGACACTGGGCATGGGCACAGAGGGTCACATTCTGGAATGAGGTAATGGTCAGGGTAGGGCCAGCAGCCGTCTGGGTGTTGTAACGCCTCAACCCATCCTCTAACGGTAGTTACCCAGAGCACGGGGCTGACTGTGCCACAGTCTCTCTACACTCTCTTTCTCGAGAGCTCATCCAGTCCCACGACCTCAACACCGTCTGTGACTGATGTCTCCTGTATATTTATTTGNTGTCTGTGACTGATGTCTCTTGTATATTTATCTGCAAACCTGACATCCCATCTGAGCTCCAGATTCATTTCTCTGACTACCTGCGTGACAATTCCACCTGCGTATCTAATAGGCGTCTCAGATTTTCCATGACATGCCTTCCCTGCCCCTTGTGTACCCCTGCAAACATTCTCAGATTAGTAACTAGCATTACTATCAACTCAGGTGTTCAAGTACAAACAGCAGAA
>NW_023198415.1:0-817 GCF_002007445.2 Ailuropoda melanoleuca
AAAATAGTGGCGCCTGATCTCCAGACCTGGAGCTGAAAGATAGAGGACCCATCTCTTCAATAAACCCTCAGGGAATAGCCATCTTCATTTTGTGTGTGCCAAACTCTGCAGACTCCTGCAGTGCAAACCATTCAGATATTCCCAGGGGGGAGGTGGGTCACAGAGGGCCTGCCACTTGCAGAGCCCCCACATGGAGAGAAGTCACCTGATTGTGTGCACACCTGCACTGCCCTTCCCAAGGGAAGGAGTAAGGTCACTGTGTTTCTGTCCTTTGCACATCCCCTTCACATAGATTGGTCCCTCTATCTTGCCAAGGTTCACATTTGATGGCAAACTGAGCTGAGACCATGCTCCCACACTCACAGGCTGCAGCCAATTTCCCTGTTCTAATGATTAAGAACTCTGCAGCTCAAGCACTCCCATTCTCTCTGTAATGCCAGCGATCCTGAGGCCACAGTGTTCCATCTAGGATTCTGTCCTGCTTTGCCATCTGATCACTTTTCAGGCAGGGATGCCCCTCACAGGAGCAGACTTCTAAAAGTTCTGATTTATACTCCACTGCTGTATCACTTTCCTGGAGCCAGCTTCCAGAGTCTCCTTCCCCTCACAGTTTATCTACCAATATATCCCCCCATATTCACCTCTCCATACCTCCTACCTTGCAAAAAGTGGTCGATCTCCTATTTTTAGAATTGCAGCAATTGTTTTCTTAGATCCCAGGTTGAATTCACAGGTGTTCAGAATGATTTGATGGATAAATAGCTGAATTCAGGGACCAGATGAAACTAGAACATATACTCGTCCATTATCTTGTTTC
>NW_023198416.1:0-561 GCF_002007445.2 Ailuropoda melanoleuca
GTCGGGGATCCAAGGGGAAGCTGAGGAAAAGAGATCATGAATGATAATATAAATAACCATTATGCCTATTATTGTAGTATCTGACATTTATTAGATGCTTATTACCATAATGCCTCATGAGTGTTAGGTGCTAAGTCCTGCGCTAAGTGCTTCTCATAGATGATCTCAAGCCTCACAAATTTAGGAGGTTGGTACTGGCGTTATTGTCTGCATTTTAAAGGTGGGAAATGGAGAATGATGAACATGTAAGTGGCTTGTCGAAAGCCACAGAACTACTGAGTACAAGAGCTGGGCTTCAAACTCAGGAANACCTTCCAGGACTCTCCAGCACTTGTCATGCTGACAGTAATGAAACTTGTATTAAGATCTACTCCGCACGCCTGGATATGCCAATCCCCAGAACCCGCACTTTGGTGACCTCTCACACCACTGTCTTCTCAGGATCCGACCCCACACGAGGCTATAGTAACAATCACCATCATGCAGACTTAATTTTAATTCTTTTTTTTTTAAGATTTTATTTATTTATTTGACAGAGATAGAGACAGCCAGCGAGAGAGG
>NW_023198417.1:0-827 GCF_002007445.2 Ailuropoda melanoleuca
CCTGAAGAATTTCTTGTGTTTTGCCCTATGAGTGTAGATGACCTTTGTTCAATTTACCAATGTCATCTTTTCCTCTAATGATTCATTTCACTCTTTCTATTGCTCATCACATCCCTTGATAAAAAGAATCAAATCACCTGCTTATAGAACCAAGTGAGTGTAAGACTGAGAAAGAATCTGAGGCTCTTGTGTGAGCCTAGCTCCTTAATAACTCCTTGACAACCAGTGCAAACCACACCTTGTAGGGTCAGCTTCAGGATTTTTTCTCACATACTTTCTTCCCTACTGGAATGCTCTTTTTCATTCTATCTAGTTTCTACACAACTACCCATGTCCATATTCAAAAGCATGACTTTAAGTAATTGTCTATCTATTTGACATATGGCAGGTATTTTATGTTAGCCATTTATTTTTTCATGTGATTTTGGGTTCTTTTATGCAAGGTTTGTATCCTATATCAGTTGTGGCCTAGAGTATTGATCATGGTCCACTATGAAATAGTCACTCANATAGTCACTCAGGTGTTTATTGATTAACTGACTAATTCTTGGTGATCCTTTGTCTTTCTTGACATCAGTTATGTGTCACATGGGCCAGCTGATGATTTTATTTCTAGCAGTTATGCAGGGTCCGTGCTTATAGGCTCAATTACTGTACTCTGCACCTCTCTACTTCTAGACCATTCAGGACGGCTTTTGGCTACGAGTATTGGAAAACCCAGAGAATAATGATTTAAATATTTTCCCCTCATATAAGAAGTCTGAAAATGGCAGATGATGGATTTGATTCACTAACTCAATGATAACAAGGCCAGCATTAAAAAAATA
>NW_023198418.1:0-1995 GCF_002007445.2 Ailuropoda melanoleuca
GCAGGTCTCAAGTGGGAATGCCCCCTGCTCGCCTGCCTACTTATGAGCACCCCTGAAGGAGGGCAGGACGTCGCTATGGAGGGCTGGAGAACAGAGATGGCGGTTATTTGCAGCATCAGAGAAATGAGACTGTTACCTCCCCCTGCTCCCCTGCCCTTGCTGCCATGATGTTTCCTGTGTCCCTCCCTCTGGGCTTTGCCCCTGACTGTAACTAGAGCTGCCTCGGGCACAGTTCAAGCTGAAGGCATCCTCGGGGAGTCCATCCAATTCTGGCAAACATACACTTGAAGGAAAACAGGTACAGGGAAAAACATTTGGTGAATGGATCCTCTTTCAAGAGCTGAATTTGATAAAATGCTTCCCCTTCACAGCTATGCTTACAAGCAAGCACTTGTACTTTGAACCCTAAGCCCCTGCAGCATCCTATTTCCCAGGTTAGAAAAAAAGGCGTAAGACGTGAACCTCTATAAGCCTCTTTTCTCAAATTCTACGTGCGCGCACACACACAGACACACTCCCCTCAGCCTGAGAATCGAGGCAGAAGTATCATGATTTTTGGGGCGCCTGGGAAGCGCAGTCGTTAGGTGTCTGCCTTTGGCTCAGGGCGTGATCCCGGCGTTCCGGGATCGAGTCCCACATCAGACTCCTCCACTGGGAGCCTGCTTCTTCCTCTCCCACTCCCCCTCTGTGTTCCCTCTCTCGCTGGCTGTCTATCTCTGTCACATAAATAAATAAAATCTTGAAAAAAAAAAAGAAGAAGTATCATGATTTTGAGTTGCTGTTGGCAAGATTCAACACCTAAGTGCTCTAGCTCTTACTTTTCAGGATCCAAATTTGGAACACTAGCAGTAAATATTTGTTGTCAACTGATTATCTGCTTTCTCTTCTCAAGACAGAGCATCCTTCATGCTCCCTTGTTTAGCTGAAGCCCCGTTCACGCCAAGCACACTTGCTGCTCATGTGCAATCCTGGACCGGCTCCCAGTGTGGACGCTGAGTGCCAGCCTCTGGAAGGAGCACGTAATTACGCATGGGCTGATGCTATTACCCTCTGTCTTTCTGCTACTTCTCCTCCAGCGAACCTGCTGGCAAATTGGGGCCCTAAGAATACACCTATTGGCACTGCAAACAGCTGTGATTATGCAAGGAAAGTTAAGCGTAACAGTGAGCTGAATTAAAAGCCGTGAACATTACAGGCAGTCCAGCAAACTAAACAAGCCGTCATCTGACACATCAGGTCTAGCGCTCCTCGTGCCCAGGCTGAAATGGCAGTGGTGTTCCAAAAGCCACAGACCAACCAGGCCCAGTACCTTCACAAGCTGGACACAGAATAAATCAGGGTGGAGACAGCAGAATGGAATTTCCCTTTTCATTCTACTGTGTGCCACGTCTCAGACTTGCAGTAGAAGGGAACAAACATTACTTTCCAGTAAATCCACTCCTCATCATAACGAATTTTAAGTCTAGGACTCTGAAACACACACAACTGCTTCAAAGATGGGAGAATGGCACCGGGTCCCTGGAACTGCTTCCTGGGAGCCAGGTGTTCCTCACCATATCCCAGGACAGTAACATCAATTTCTGATGAGGTCAGAGAAGGGGGTGTTAATTTGTCATTAAGTACATGAAAGAGACAGAACGAGGCTGTCCAGCCTCTCTCGCCCAGTAAATGACAGGTGCTGACGTCCTGAGGATACACAATGTAAACAGAAGCATCAGAGCANTGTCAGAGCAGAGTTAGAAACGTGTCACAGCAGCGATTAAATGCAAACAGAACAGGACGGCACCCTCGGGGGTTTCGGAAGTCTGAGAAGCCAGCACACGTCACACCTGGCACCGTCCAGCAGGGAAGCGTGTCTGGCCACTGGACACATGGTTTCTTAGCTGTTGATTCTGAATTCAAGAGCAGAAAAGGATAACATCCCGGGGCAGGGAATGTTCCATGTTAATGAAGTCGCAAAATCTTTGTTGTAAAGACAAATGACCAGATGTTGAT
>NW_023198419.1:0-547 GCF_002007445.2 Ailuropoda melanoleuca
AGTTTTTAAAAATAAAAATTTAAAGAATGAAAAGATCTCTACAATACGTGTTAGCAGGACAAAATGACATCATTCTCCTCCTGATGGACGCACGGAGGCTACACCATCACTCCTGTGACACTCCTGACCCGATCCCCCCATGGGGACATCAGACACTCCCAAACCGAAGGACCTGGCACTCTTCGAGAATGTCAACGTCAGGAAGCACGAAGCCAGGCCACGTCACTGCTCGGTGACAGGAGCCGGAGGACACAGGACTCCTGCATGTTACNCAGGACTCCTGCATGTTACATGTGACCGGGGACCTTCTGCTAGAAATTCCAGGACATCACTGCAACACAGTGAAGCTGGGAATAGGTCCTGGGTCAGAAAATTGTCTGGTATCCACGTTCATTCCAGATGTTGATACCTGGACTGTTAGGTGAGAGAATACGCTTGCTTCTCAGGAAATACACAGAAGCAGTCAGAGCCCAAGCGACATCGTGTCTGCAAATGGCCACCAAACAGGGTCAGAAAGTAAAACACACAGGTGGATGGAAGGAAGGAT
>NW_023198420.1:0-553 GCF_002007445.2 Ailuropoda melanoleuca
TTGCAAATCGCCTTTCTATTCTCCTTATAGTAGTTAGCATAACCTTATATAACTGAAATCAGATTAAATTCCTCCTCTGGTTGAAACAGATCATATTCAGAATTAAATATTTACTATGGTCTAAAATGTCCTGGATTACCTGCTCTTTCTAACCTAATCTCCAACCTTTAGCTCCCTTTCTCTCTGCAATTTAGTCACATAGGCTTCCTCACTATTCCTTGAATGGACCAAGACTGCCCCTACCCTTCCATCTTTGTAATTATTTCTCCCTTGATAGGGTCTTTTCCCAAGTGTCTGTGGAGATACCTTCTTTTAATCCAGCTCCGCTGAGATGCCCCCTTATCTGTAAATCCTTTCTGGACTACACTATCAAAAACTGTCCAATCAATAACNACTGTCCAATCAATAACTCTCTCTTCCCTTATCCAGCTTTATTTTCTTTAAAGGACGTTCTAGCTGACATATGATACGTGAATTGGTTCACTATTTGCTTATTCTCATCTCCCAGTAAGAATGTAAGCTACATGACATGGAACTTCATCTGTTTGATTCA
>NW_023198422.1:0-1452 GCF_002007445.2 Ailuropoda melanoleuca
CAGGAAGATACATCTGGATCTCTACAAATGAACATCTCCAGTGCTGAGTATTGAGGTACGAAGCGGGGAACGGTGAAACCGCGCACAGATATCGGAAGATAAAAGGAAGGGGGAGGGAACTGCCACTTTGGGCGCCGGGAAGTAGTAGCCACCTGAACGGGTGGAGCGGGCAGACTCGCGGACAGCACCCACAAGAGAGCAGACTGAGACCGTGAGCCNCTGAGACCGTGAGCCGGGGAACGCACATGCCACCAGGCATCTCACTGAACTCCGGAATCCCAGTGTGCTCACTGGATCCAGACTGAGACCGGGAGCTCTGAGAGTGCGTGCAGGGCAGCTGGCAGCTGGCAACGTTAGAAACACAAAGGACAGAGACGCGCTGGCCCTGGAAGTGAGGGCTGGGACGCCTGGTGTAGGGCGCACATCCCGGGATGCTGCAGGGTTGAGCACCACCAACAGAAACAGAGTTAAAGTGGCCAGAACATCAGTGGAGAATGGTCCACGATCCCTCTGTTCTATGACAGAGGCTGAGATTCGGCCAGTGCTGCTCTGACTCTCAGAAGAGGCACAGCAGACCACCAGGGAAAGCCACCAGAGAATAAAGCTTGGAAATACCGGCTCACAGTGTGCCCATCCCCATCCCCCCTCTCAGGGGACACGGAGACTCTACCCAAACAGGGTTGCCTGAGTATCCGCGCGGCAGCCCCTCCCCCAGAAGGCAGGCTGAAAAATGAAGAAGCCCACAACCTGGGGTGCCTGGGTGGCACTGTCATTGAGCACCTGTCTTCGGCTTAGGGCGTGATCCCGGCATTATGGAAAGGAGTCCCTCATCGGGCTCCTCCACTGGGAGCCTGCTTCTTCCTCTCCCACTCCCCTGCTTGTGTTACCTCTCTCGCTGGTTGGCTTTCTGCCACATAAATAAATAAATAAAATCTTTAAAGAAGAAGCTCACATCCCTAAGATCCCTATAAAACAAGGGCGCACGGCCTGGGTCCCAGTCAATCATTTGGGCTCTGGACAACCCCGCAATCTCTCCTCATCAGAACGACAAGAAGGAGAAGCCCCCCCCCCAACAAAGAAAAGACAGTGAGTCTGTGGCCTCTGCCACAGAAATAATGGATATGGATGTAACCAAATTATCAGAAATGGAATTCAGAGTAACAATGGTCAAAATGATGAGTAGGCTTGAAAATACTATTAACGAAAATGTTACTGAGAATATAGAATCCCTAAGGGCAGAAATGAGAGCGAATCTGACAGAAATTAAAAATTCTATGAGCCAAATGCAGTCAAAACTAGAGGCTCTGACGGCCAGGGTCACCGAGGCAGAGGAACGCGTTAGCGAATTGGAGGATGGGTTAGTAGAAGAAAAAACGNGACGCATTAGCGAATTGGAGGATGGGTTAGTAGAGGAAAAAACGAAAATAGAAGCTGGACTTAAAAAAATCCACA
>NW_023198423.1:0-559 GCF_002007445.2 Ailuropoda melanoleuca
CTGCACAAACCCTGATACTCTCTGTACTTCAGGTAAAATCCAGAAACAATCATCCTGTCCCCATAACAGGATGAGTTCCACATTCCTCATCAGACTGCCCACTCTGTCCTGCAGGTGGATCAGGGAGGGAGCAGGTCCTGTTGGTGGAGCACAGGTCCACATCCTGGGGCTCATTCTCACCCCACACCTGCTCTTGGACACCACACAAACCCTCTGAAATTCTGGGGATAGCTTCACATCTCTTTATGGAGTAACATGTCACCNTGTCACCTAGGCCCCAAGATTTGTGTGAATAAATTATGTAGGAACACTATGTCATATTAAAATCTCTATCCAACTACAGAACTCTTCAGATAGAAATTGAGGAAGACTAAGAGATGGAAAAATATTCCATGCTCATGGATTAGAATAATAAACATCGTCAAAATATCTGTGCTGCCCAGAGCAAGTTATACTTTCAAAGCAATCCCTATCAATATACCATCACCTTTTTCACAGAGCTACAACAAGCAATCCTTAAATTTGTATGGAACCTGAAAAGAACCCCGAATCACCAGAG
>NW_023198424.1:0-9641 GCF_002007445.2 Ailuropoda melanoleuca
AGTTTTTAAAAATAAAAATTTAAAGAATGAAAAGATCTCTACAATACGTGTTAGCAGGACAAAATGACATCGTTCTCCTCCTGATGGACGCATGGAGGCTACACCATCACTCCTGTGACACTTCTGACCCGATCCCCCCATTGGGACATCAGACACTCCCAAACCGAAGGACCTGGCACTCTTCGAGAATGTCAACGTCAGGAAGCACGAAGCCAGGCCACGTCACTGCTCGGTGACAGGAGCCGGAGGACACAGGACTCCTGCATGTTACATGTGACCGGGGACCTTCTGCTAGAAATTCCAGGACATCACTGCAACACAGTGAAGCTGGGAATAGGTCCTGGGTCAGAAAATTGTCTGGTATCCACGTTCATTCCGGACGTTGATACCTGGACTGTTAGGTGAGAGAATATGCTTGCTTCTCAGGAAATACACAGAAGCAGTCAGAGCCCAAGGGACATCGTGTCTGCAAATGGCCACCAAACAGGGTCAGAAAGTAAAACACACAGGTGGATGGAAGGAAGGATACGAGACAGACAGGCAGACAAACATGGTAAAATGCTATCCTTGGGGACGACCTGGCTGAAAAGTCCACAGGGATGCTTTGTATTCTTCTTGTGACCTTCCTGTGAATTTGAAATTGGGTCAAAAGAAAAAGTGAACAGGAAACCAGAGTGATCTCTCAAGATCTAAAGTGACAAGGAACACATGCACGCAAGTCTGTATTGCGTTGATGATGTCATCGTAAAGGCAAGCTCACAGTCCCGTCACCGTACAACCCTCGTGGGATCAGCTCCCCAGAGTGCAGAGGAACCAGTGAACACAGCAGGGCCACGTGGGGGCTGCACCCCGAGGCCGCTGTATGTGTGACCTGGGGATAAAACAAGCGAGGCCTTGCCCGTGTTGCTCACGAGAACAGGACTGGCAGCGGGACAGTCAGTCAGAGAACAGTCTGACGAGGTCGAGTAAAGATCTCGTGGTTTGAAAGCAGGGGCTTGAAGAGAAAACACCAGCGCTCACGGCAGCCACACGGGGGAGGCAACGCAAGGCCCTGTTGACCTATGGACAGAAAGACACGGACGAACCCGGAGGACTCTGTGCTCCGTGAAGTACGCCCAACACGAAAACACAAATACCGTGAGATTCCACGTACACGAGGCTCCCGGAGGAGTGAGATTCACGGAGACGGAGTGGCGCCAAGCAGGAGGAGGGGAGGGGGACCCGTGGTTTCACGGGGACAGGGTTTACGGCCACACGGTGGTGATGGCCGCACAACACCGTGAACGGGTCAACACCACTGAAGGACACACGTCAAAATGGTTAAGATGAAAAATTTTAGATCATCTGTAAACTTTATAATTTTTTTTTAAAAGAAAAAAACCAAAAACCCCATGCTCTTGGAAGTGAATTCAAATTATCTGAATGAACTCGGGATGCCCTACCTCTGTCCACTGGAAAGGTCTAGAAACACTAACAGCAGTAAGTACCCCAGAATCCTCATTTAGCTTCTAAACACCACTTTCAACCAAAAGGAGCCAGGGGAAATGGCTAATTCCAGGACAGGGGCAGGAAATGTTTAAGAGGAGTCTTGGGGGAGGGGCGCCTGGGGGGCTCGGGTCGTGATCTCGGGGTCCTGGGATGGAGCCCTGCATTGGGCTCCTCGCTCGCTGGAGAGTTTGCTTGGGATTCTCTCCCTTTGCCCCCCCCCCACATCCACGTGCGCGCACTCTCCAATAAATAAATGAATCTTTAAAACAAAAGAAGTGCCCAGAGTGTCTTGTCACACCAGAAAGCAAGGGACTGCTCATGGAGGACTGGCTCATGTCGAAGGGACTCGGAAGCAAACCGGAAGAGGCCCCCGCCGCCCGGAAGTGGGTCTATCTCAGCACCGAGCGGGCAGCAGCCACAGCGGCTAAGACACATCAGCTGTGCTTAAGGCCACGATCTCGTGAGGACACCAAAGAGCTCGACATCCTCACTGGTCACCTTTCGGGGACACTCTGAGTAGGGAATCGGCCCCTGATTTTGGAAACGGGACAATAAAGGGGAAAATTCAAGCCTGTGTCCTGCCTCCGCTCTAGGAACCATCCCTCGGAACAACCAAGTAGTTAGGTTTTCGGAAATGGGTCAGTGAGCAAATGGAGAAAGAACGGAGGGGTGGAAAATGATCGTTCTGTAACCTCCAGTGGGATGACAGATCGAAGCCATGTGACCAAGGATGGAAAACACCGCAGGGAAGCTGCCACCGAGGGAGTCCTCCCAGAGATCAGCCGGGGGACACGGCCACGCTGGCTCCGCGAGGAGCCCATGGGATCGACCCGAGCAAGGTCCAGGGTGGAGGCACCCCCAGAGCTGGCCTGGTTCCCTCCACAAAGGACAAGGGATGTGGAGAACCAGCACCACCGGAGCCTGAAGAGAGGTGCCAGCCACTGAACATGGGGCCTCAAGTGCTGCTCCGGGAGTTGCAAGGAAGTGAGGACACAACTGGGACAATCCGAACTCGGGCTGGAGGTCTGATGATTTGAAAGGAGAACCTGAGTTTTTCAGTTGTGAAAGGATGCGTGGCTTTCATTTTTGAAACGCCACGAGCTGCCCACGGAAAAGCACAGATGGACAGGAGGCTGGCCGGGACTGTCTTCCAAAGCCGGGGTGGTGGGGGTAACCAGCCCACCGCCGGCCACCTCTTGCCGAAGCTGCGAGCACGTGAGACGCTCTGCTTGGGTATCTGCTTGAGATTTTCCATAGTTGAAGAGAATGCCCATAACTGGTGCCCCGCGGGCCATCGTCACTGCACCGCACGCTTCTATGACGTGAGCCGCCCAAGAGTCAACGAGACGCTCCTTCGGCAAACAGCGAGGACGGACCGAGGACGCCAGCCGCGCCACGGTGGGGCGGATGCTTCTCTTCAACGCGGATCTGGTCGGCCCAGAGAGGATCCCTGTGGGTCCCAGCCGTCCTGCCTGCCCGTCGGCCTGATGCATACTTGCACCCCACCTGCCCTGCCCCTGCCAGGTCACCCCTGCTCCTGGGGGCCTCCTGCTCCCCTCCTTGGCTGGGGCTCCCTGGTCAGACGCCCTCGCATGGACAGCACTCGGCTCTGCTCTTCGTCAAGCCCCCGTGAAACCACCCACAACTGGCCGCCTGATCCACAAAGGGAACTGCACAAGGCTCCCCCCAGCTGATGCCTACGGCAGGGTCTGTCCCGCTCTGTCCGTACTGGCCAGGGAACCAGTGGAACAGCTCACCCCTCCATTCATTCCCACCTCCCTGCGGGAGCTCAGCACAGGCCAAGGTCACAGACACCAGGTCACCAGGACCTAATCAGGCGGGCCCATCACCGCCTGCAGCCCCACGCTGACCCCGTCTGGCCCTGCCTGCCTAAGCTGGCTCCACGACGACCTTGGACTTGTGGGGAGACTGAGTCACTCCACAGCACTTTCCTCAGAACTACTGGTGCTCAGGCCCGGCTGGCAGAGGGAAGACACCACGCCTGCACACACACGGAGCCAATGACCCTGTACACACACGTGTGCACCCGCGCTTGTGCCGAGGGGAGTGCAGACAGGCTAGAGGCGTTCAGAGAAGGCAGGGCTGCGGCCCCTGGGTGGCAGGACACTGTGCAGAAATGCAGGGAGAGCCAAGTCAATTGCTTCCCAGGAGAATAAGGCCAGCCCCCAAGGCCCCCCACCACCGCTCAGACACCCGCTGTCACGTGCAGGCGAGGGTCCCACACGGCTGCAGAGCTGGGGGCCCACTGCTGGAGCTCGCACAACCCTCGTGGACAACAAGCATGGTGGCTCCAATAGGGACACCGAGGGAGTGGTGTCTGTGGGCCAGCGGAGCAGGGGAAGGAAAGCAGAGGGAGGGGACCTGCCCGCGGGCCCTTCCTCCTGGTCTGGCAGCTCTCGGCCAGCTCCGGGCGCACGGGGCCAGGAGGCTGCTTCTCCCTCCCTGTGTCACCCCAGCAGCTCTGCCCTCACCCTGGGTCAGTCACGGAAGCGCCGCACGGCGCAGCGGGTCACGCATGCAGGTGCCATCTGCCTGCTCTAAACCCCTTCCTAGCCAGAGGGCTGTCCCTGCGCAGGGCCCCTCATCCCTGCGGCTCCTATCTGTGGAGCGGGACATGGGGGGGGGGGCGTCAGAGATCGAAGGCAGGAGTCAAACGAGATCATCTGTGCGAGGAGCTGGCTGACGTCTCCACAGCAGCTCCTACCATTTCCACGCAAGAGAACCCAGCGGCAGGGGACTCGAGTGGCTGCAGCAGCGGCCCACATACCGATGCGGACGGCCACCCAAAGACGAGCCCCTCAGGCTCCCCCTCCCTCCTCGATGCGAAACCACACAGAGCACCGAATGGAGGCTCTGCTGCGTTCTGAGCTGACTGCCGGGACTGCAACACACCAGATCCACTAAAAGCAGCAAAATCCCCAGGGAGCCTTTTATTGCCTCCCTGGGACACTGTCCTTTCCCCAGAGTAAAGACCTCACGCCGCGCAGACGAGAGCTGCAGAGGGAGCTTCCGCTGCGGACGTCACACGGGGCCACGCCTGTCCCCAGTGCGAGCGAGCCCGGTGACAGCTGGCAGGGGACGTCACCAGCCCCAACACCCCGCTGCACGTCTGCGGGACGGCATTCCCCCCGAACCTCCCCACTCAGGGGTACTCACGTAAGAAGTGTTTCTCCAATAAGGCGATTTCCAGGTGACCTTTGATCTCATTTAATCGATCAAACTCTGTCCGGTTAAAGTCCTGGACTCCTGCAGCCATGATGAGGGTCCCCGAGCCAGCCTGCAAGAGAAACACCAAGAGCTCAGAGGAGCCGGCTCCAAGCACCCTGCTTCTCGGAGAGGTGCCCCGAGCACCCCTCATCTGCAAAGGCAGGGCCCACAGAGCCCCTGGGAAACAAGGAAGGCATAGTTCTGCCAGAAAGCCCGCATCAGGTCACCTCGGCTTCGCCTGCCGCTGGAAGGGACATCTCAGACAGCGTGGATATCCTTGGAGCCCGGTGAGCTCAGCTTTCAGAAACGATTAAAAGAAATGAAAACCAGAAGCGTGACGCTAAACCGCTCGACAGTGACACCAGTCTCAGCTCAGAGGGAAGGCAGCCCCCCAAACCTGCACTGGCCTCCCGGGAGGAGGGCGAGCCCAGCCACAGGACCCGAAGCGGGAGTGACAGGACTCCAGGAGGGCGGGGGGGGGGCACGTCCGCAGGCCAGGCTACGTCAGTCTGAAGGAACAGTGGCTCCCCGAAGTGAGCAAACCCCAAACAGGGGCCTGTCCTGGTCCACAGAGGGCTGACGTCCCGAGGGGTGCAGGGTAGGCTCCGGTTACAGCTGCCCACTGCTGCTCGCCCAGGGCCTTGGCCCAGGCAGCCACTTGCGTCCTGCTGACGGGAGGGGCAGGGGTGCAGCGCAGGCCAGCACCACCCGGCCTGCCCAGGTGCACACACTGGACACTTCCACGGTCACCCCCACAGCTGCGCCCTAATGCTGAGCTGGCGAGAAGCGGCACCGGTGTGAACCCCCTCCAGGCCAGGTGAGGGTAGAAGGGGACACAGAGCCCAGACAGGGTCCAGGACAGAACCCTCCATATACACCTGTCGCCTGCTCTGAGGCCACATCTCAGGAAGGAGGAGCTGACGTCAGGAAGCCAGCAGGTTCTGGGAAGACCCTCTGGCCTGTCGCTACCTGGACCTTTGACCTGTTGGACCTTTGAGCTCCTCTGGCCGCTGGGGCGAGTTCCCATGTTTCTCTGCAGCCCCCGGGGACCTGGCAGCAGTGGGCACAGGGACTGGGGGAAGGGGGTGGAAGGCAGGCTAATTCCACTTGCCCTGCCATGGGAAGACGACCCATTCACCCCTGCAAACAAACTCATCCGTCCCTTGCCCATCCCCCACCTCGCCGGCCAAGGCGGTGAACAGAGGCTGGCCAGGAAAGGCGCTCTGCACTGGACTCCAGGTTTGCCGACTCCGCCCCAAAAGCGAGCAGGTTCACAGGGCCAGGTGTGAACACACGAATCCAGGTCCTCGGAGGCTATAACGCACGTCCGTCCGTCTCTAGGACGCCGGAACGAAGTCCGTCTAGAACTTGCCCGAGAGCGTCAAGAATCCCTGTAGGGTCCCCCTCAGGTCTAAGAGTGCCGGGGCACCTCAGGGTTCTGGGCTGACTCGATGCTGAGGGCAGCTCTGAGCCAGAGCCCCGTGGACGGCAGGGGTGGGGAGGAGCTGCTCCGGGGAGCTGACCAGCCAGCAGAGCACCGATGGGGAAGGCGGGCCCCAGGGGTGGCACTCTGGAATTCTGAGGTCCGACCCCCTCTGTGAGCCCCTCGAGTCCCTTCAGCTGACACCTGCCAGACTTCGAGAGCAACACTGAGCTGGGGGTCAGGGGCCTGCAGTCGGGACCTGGCTGAGCAAACCCCCAAGGCTGCAGCGTCACCGCCATGAAACCAGGGCTGGCCCACTTCTTCTTCCAACTCCCCACCTCTCGGCTCCCCTGCAGCCCCTCAGGCAGGAGTCTGCCCCATGCCTCCTGAGCACGGGATCAACTGCCTGCCCCCGCTCTAGGGCTCTGGTCACATCTCTCCTCACTGGCCTGTCACTGACCACCTGGTTGGGCCTGGCCTTGGTCCCCCATCCTCACCTGCAGTGGCCCTACCCCCCGGCCACACCCTAGACATCACCCCAACTCCTGCACCCTCTCCCCGCACACCCTGCCGTCTTGGGCCTCCTCAAGCCTGTCTGCCAGCCCAGGACCCCTCCCTGCCCACTAACTTCCCCTCCGCCACTGCGTCCATTCATCTCTGCCCAGCACCCTGAGACCGGCCAGGCACGAACCGACAAGTACTACAGGATTCTCTCGCAGGAGGTCCCTGAACGAGTGGGTCCGTAGAGACGGAAAGTAGATGTGGGCTCCAGGGGCTGGGGGACAGCGTGGGGTCGGTGTTTAATGGGGACGGGGTTTCCGTTTGGGGTGAGGACGACATTCTGGAGCTGGATGGAGGTGGTGGTCACACAACGCTGTGAATGCACTTAATGCCACGGAGATGTATGCCGAACAGGGCCCAAAATGGTGAGTTTAAGGATATTTTACCACAGTAAAAAAGAAATAAAGTAAAAAGAGCAAAGCCTAAGCACAAACATGACCGGCCTTCCTCACGGAACAGCCACGAACCGTGGCCACGCTCTTCACCGGTCAGGCCGGCAGAGCAGGAAGCCGCGGGGACGACGCCGGGGCCGTGGCAGGTGCGGGGACGACGCCCCAGGTCGTCTGAGGACAATCTGCACCCCGCGGCCGGGCAGCCTGGTAAGAGCCACCAGGACGACACAGCCTGGGCCCAGCACGCCTATGCGGGGGATGTGGGCCACATGGGAGAGGGTCCCTCGGTGGGGAGCGGTCAACGTGTCGACGGCACATTCCAGTGCCGCCAACACTCACACCTCCGCGCAGCCTCAGACCCGACCCCAGAGTGGGGCACAGGCATGGCCCTGCAGACCCTCTGCCCTGTCGGCTGCCATCCCCATACAGGGGGCTGCGCTCCAGGGCGAGGCCGGGTCTCTACCGAGACAGCAACCATAGCAAGGCAGCGGCCACAGAGCCCCGGCAGGACAGACAGACAGACGGAGCATGGCGCCAGACGGGTCCACTGCAGGACCCCCGTCACACCCCACGGTGAGCTCAGACCCCCGTGTGGGGATTCGTGCTTCTGAGAAGCCGCGGCACACTAGGCCCAAGGACCGCCACGGACAACCGTGGCTCACGGTGCCCCAGGCTGCCACTGGCCAGAAGAGCGAAGACACCACTTTTCTTGCAACACAAGCCCGTGGAGCTCTGCACCACACCGTGCACCGGGAGACCCTCAGCAGGGCCCAGCCCCCCAGGAACCCCAGGCTGGAGGACCAGCCCACCAAGGTGAGGGGACAGCGGCCAACGCCCAGGCAGGCTCCGCTCCGGGCTCTGCAGCGCCCGGCCCACCTGGTCGGGCAGCCTGGCTCCTAGGAGCCTTGCCAGTAAATTATTCATTCCCGCCAGGAGCAAATTCGCAGTCCCTGCTCTAAGGCATTAATAATACAAGAAGCCAGAGAAGGCGAGCGCTCACAGGCCACACCTGGGAAGAAAAGCCGGCTCGGGTGCTGAGAGAGGAAACCAAAGGACCACCAACTTTAGTCATCCACACCGGGCAAGATGGCTCTGGGCTTCTTCAGTGGCAAAGAGGAACACTCGGGCAGCTGTGCCCACGATGGTGAGCCCCGTGATCACATCTGGCCAGAGAGCCCACCCCACCCCTGCCCCACTCCCAGCTGAAGAGGCACAAGCTTCCAGAAGGCAGGGCCCACTCAAGCCCGGTTCCCGCCGCGGCCACACTGCCTGGCTGAGGTTGCTCAATGGGAATCTGCTGCCCCGTTAAAGAGCGCCTGCAGACCAGCCCACAGGGGCCAGCTCTGCCTCCACGTGGGACGATGAGGGCCCAGCCCGGGCGCAGCTGGCTGCCGAGGGTTGGGGATGTCAGGCTGGGGTCTGTGCATGACTTCGCCACGAGAAGTCTGCCAACCACCCAGGAAGCTGACGAGGAAGGAGAAGAAATCCAGCGGCTAGACAGACCAATGGTAAAGGCAGGGCTGTGTGAGCGTCAGTCGGGGGGATGAGCCCCTGCCAGTGAGGTCCGGCACGGAGCAAGACAGGACAAAGGAGAAGCCGGACGGGGCAGGACACGGCTGCGGAGTCCACGCTCAGCTTGGCCATCTGAGGACGGGGGACAGCCCCTCGCCCCACACTGCAGGACCCGGGGCCGAGGCCAACAGAGGGGGAGGACATTCCCGCCACCAGGAGGCCCGCACGGCTACTCACCGGGTCCCTCAGCTCCTCGCTGTCCCGGGCCGAGGTCCGAGGTATCTTCAGGGGCACTTCATCTCCGCATTCGGTGTCCGAGGCATTTGGAGACTCTGCTAGATCGAGGAAGTCATCTCTCTTGTGACCTCTGAACCTGATTTTGTCCAGCCTCCTTAGCATGTTCAGCACTGAGCCCCTCTGCTTTACCTTAACATGACGGTCAGGGTCCCTGCAAGAGAAGAAAGGAAGAGGCTCGGTCACTCGGTCACTCGCCCGCTGGCCACCTGCCCCCATGGTGCACCCACCAGGCTGAGCACACGGCTCTCCTACACACACTTCGGTCCTGTGGCTGAGCCCTGCCATCAGGAGTGGCCAGTCTGGCTTTTCAAGGAAGACTCGGGGCCCACTGTCTCCCACCTTGCACCCACCAGCCAGGGCCCCTCCATCACTCCCACTCAGCTGGCCAAGCTCCCATCCCTGGCCCCACCACAGTCGCCTCCCCCCATGTGCCCCAAAAGGCAGAAGGAAGCCAAGTCTCTCAATAGGACCTTCCCGGTCACAAAGACAGCCAGCCTGGTGCACGGGGAGGCCAGAGACCCTGCGGAAAGCTAGGGCAGAAATGCTTCAAAGAGAAGGGGAGGAGGGCTGACCACTCCTCAGAAGCCCTCCTAACAAGTCAACCATCAAGGACGCGGTCCAAGCTGTAGCTATGCACACCGCCCAGACAGCAGCAAACGCCCAGAAACTGCTGGAATGCTCGGTATCAGGGTGTCTCAGATCCCTTCTGCACCCAGCAGAGCCCTGGCTTCATGTTCCCT
>NW_023198425.1:0-871 GCF_002007445.2 Ailuropoda melanoleuca
CACCTTTTCTACTCCTACTACCCAGTCCAAACCATCATTATTTACCTGAATCACTGCAACCTCTTTCCAAAAGGTTTTCCGTATTACTCCTCTTCCCCTCTCCTATACAGTCCATTCTCTAAAAAGCAGGCAAAACAATCATGTGAATACCTAAGTTAGATCATGCCACATCTGTGCATGAAACACTTCAAGGACTCCCTGTCTTCGAGTATAAGCCAAAGTCCNAGCCAAAGTCCTCCAGATGTCGTACAAGGCTCTACATAATCTGCCTCCTCCCTTACCTCTCTGATTTTATATTCTGTTGTTCTTCTCCTCACATATTCCCTGTTAGTCTCTCTATCTCTAAAAGACTCTAGACAAGCTCCCTCTAAATACCCTCCCCCAGATACCAAAAAGCTTACTCCCTGACCTCCTTGAGGTTTTATTTTGCTCAAATGTCACCTTTTCAGTGTGGGCCATTTTTGACCACCTCAGTGAAAATTGCAAAACCCTCCTCAGAATGTTGCATTGTCCTTCCTTGCTTTATTTTTCTCCATAGCACTCAGTGCTGCCTAATATTTATTTTACTTATTTGTTTATTGTGTGTTCCTCTGCTGAAATGTAAGCTCACTGAGTAGGGAGTTTTGTCTGTCTCATTCACTGTTGTATATCCAATTCTTAGAATAGTGTTTGGCACATAATAGGTGCTCAATATTTTCTGAAAAAATATATGGTGGTTGATTAATTATAAAAAAGACAGGAACTTGTACTCTTTAAACTACCCTTGGAGTTTAGAAAGTTGCTTCTATATAAAGTTGCTGCTTCTAATTTCTTGCCAGAAGAATATATTATCCACTTGATTCCCTAGTGCTAACGCTTGCATCATTACATA
>NW_023198426.1:0-2004 GCF_002007445.2 Ailuropoda melanoleuca
TTTATTTACTGTAAACATTTCTAACTATACCACTTAAACATTATTTTATTTTTTGAAGATTTTATTTATTTATTTGTGAGAGAGAAAGAGAGAGAGTGCATGAGCGCACAAGCTGGGGAAGTGGCAGGCAGAGGGAGAAGCAGGCTCCTTGCTGAGCAGGAAGCCCAAGACGGGACTCGATCCTAGGACCCTGGGATCATGACCTGAGCCAAAGGCAGACACTTAACCTACTGAGCCACCAGGCACCCCTTGTTTTATTTTTTTATAAAGATTTTATTTTTCTTAAGTAATCTCTATACCCAACGTGGGTTTTGAACCTACAACCCTGAGATCCAGAGTCGCTTGCTCTACCAACTGAGCCAGCCACACACCCCTTAACCATCATTTTAAACATCTATTTTTAATATTGGTATAAGAATTCCTGCACTGAAATCCTTAATCTGTTCTCTTGGTAATTTAATATGTACTTGATAATACTGCTTACATAATGTACCTGCTTAAATATTTAATATTTAAATATTTCATTTAGATTAAATTATTAAAAAATTCTGGGTTAATGGCATTCAAATTAATGTAAGTGTTCCATATTTTCTTGTCCTGTAGGTGACAATTTGAGGTTAACTTTAATTCCTCTCATTTTACTAAGCCAACTTTTAAAGCCTTTTCCGTAAAGCCCAGATAGTGGGCTTTGCAGGCCACATGCCGTCTCTGTTGCATATTCTTCTCTTTCTCTTCTTTTCTCTTTCACAGCCCTTTAAGAATGTAAAAATCATTCTTAACTCATAGGCTGCATAAAGACAGACCACGGGCGGGATTTGATCCATGAGCCATAAACTAAATATAAGTGTAAGCAGATGGTGGATGAACACTTATGCAACAAGGTTCGTATGCGTGTCCATCACTGCTCAGACCTCATGACCCCTTCTGCTCTATAACTCTATCTATATCTTGTCTATAAAATAAAAAAACTGAAAATGCATAGAAGATATTTAATGCTAGAGATGGGCTGGGGCCCTACAGACTTACAGACCTGTAGAATTTTATTGTTAGAAGAAATTGTCATGATTATCTAATTTGAACCCCATATTTAATTTATAGATAACTTAACTAAAAAGTCATAATAAATAATTAATTAACTTACAAATACTGGAGGGATAGCAGGCCTTCAAATGAGTCCTTATGTAATTCGGTCAAGTAATTTTCACGGAGAATTCTGAAAAATGAAAAGGTTATTTCTGCTCAAAATGCAAAATAACTACAACTATTTACTACCTAGGACTAACTTCCATATGGGAGGGAAACCTGGGTAATGGTGCCCCCTAAATACACTAATTCTTATTTAATTTAGGGGTACTCAACTCTGCTCTGTTTCCATTCAAATCCTTTTCATGTACTTCTTTGTGTCCATCTCTCCCCCACCCCCAACACACANCCATCTCTCCCCCACCCCCGACACACATACCCCTAGCCACTCTTTGCACCAAAATGCATATTTAATGCCTACTCTCTGGATCACAAAGTCTCTGCTAGAACCCAGTTCAGTGCCAACAACACTGGCAGAACTGCCATTTCCTCCTCTTTTCCCAAATTCTATTCGGAAGCCCCATTCACAACTATAGCAGTGCGGTAGGGAAAGCCATTCGATTTTTTTTTCCCAACTAAAAAATATTTTTGAGAACTAAAAAAGTGTGCATAAATAAATGTTCAGTTTAATAATTACCAAGCAAATACCCATGTAACACCATTCGTGTCAAGAAAAAGCCCTGCCAGCATCCCAGAAGCCCCCAGTGTGCCCCTTCCAATCACAACCCTCTCTCTGATTCCCCAGAAGTAACCACTATCCTGACTTTAATAATAATTTCCTTGCTTTTGGTTTTTAAAAAAAATTTTTAAAGATTAATTTGAGAGACAGAGAGACGGGGGGCAGAGGGCGAGGGAGAGAAAGGATCTCCAGCAGACTCCCCACTGAGCGTGGAGCACTATCCAAGGATCTCCTGAGATCAT
>NW_023198427.1:0-696 GCF_002007445.2 Ailuropoda melanoleuca
TGACAGATAACGGTAGAGAATGTTAGCTTCATGTATGAGAACGGCTGTCGGGATTTTCTTGGTTGCAGAAGGCTGGAACCAGCTACAGCCAAAGGGGGGGGGCTGTTGGACTAAGAATTTAGGGCAATCGGGCACACACTCAGGAGCCAGGGTGCTGGGTGGCAGGAAACAGGCCGCTGAGTGGACACAGGCTCGGGGTCTCATCGGCAGGTGTGGTGGGGACGGAAGGCCAGGGTTTGAGTGCACGCTCAGGACCATGGGGTCCAGTCGTGGGGGTAAAGGGAAGCTTAAGAAAATTTTATGTTTCAGCAGACCAAGACTTGGACACAAATAAGTAGACTTTTATTTATTTCCAAAGCCACCCTTAATTTCTCTGATCTTCCAGCCCACCCTCTGGCCGACGTCTTAATCGTGATGCTTTCAGAATACGCAGCCCCTCCTGTGACCAACACAGTGGGAGCCTAGTTCACAATTCCCCCTCCAGCAACCCCCNCCCTCCCCCGGCCGTGAATCCCAACGCCCTGGACGGCTTTTGTGGCTACGGCCGCTCATCCGTGGCAGAAGCAGGATGTGCTGCCCACATTCTCTATCAGGCCGGCTGGTACCTGTGACCTCAGGTGCTGATGCTGGGGTGCGTGGCCTCCAGCCTGGCACCTGGCTGGGTAGACCTGTAGGGACAGCGGCGCCTTCCCTCAG
>NW_023198428.1:0-663 GCF_002007445.2 Ailuropoda melanoleuca
CATAAAGTATCATGTCATCTGCAAAGAGAGAGAGTCCACCTGTAGCCAGACCTACCCTGTATTTGGCGGGCTTGAGCGCCCCCTGGTGTCCTAAGTGCCCCCTGGCGACCTGAGAGCTCCTGCAGCCCAGCCCCTCCTGTGGCCCTGCAGGGAGGCTTGGGTCTGGGTTCAGACTGACATTCCCTCACTATGTCTCTACACTTAATACATGGCCAGGACCTTGGTGGCGCTAAGATCAGTCAGCTGAAGAACTGGTTCTTGGATGGGACTCTGGAGATTTACATTGGCTTTTCTTGGATGGGCTCTCGTATGTGTTATATGTATGATTTATGAACCAATGCATTGCAGCCAGCCACCTGGGGTTGGTGGATTCAACTCCACCAGAAATTTCTGTATGAGATGGAGAATCCATAGATGGTGCTGCTGTGGTNAATTTCTGTATGAGATGGAGAATCCATAGATGGTGCTGCTGTGGTACATTGTCTGCGAGCCCCTCACCAGTCCTGGGTCTGATCCCTGCAGCCACACCTTGGATGGGACACTGGGGGACAATAGACTCAGGCCCTATCAATCATGACATTCACAACCATCGCTACATCACCATTTGTGATGGCTGAGACCATCACATCGGGGAACTGTCACCTGACACCCAGAAGGCCCTAG
>NW_023198429.1:0-1428 GCF_002007445.2 Ailuropoda melanoleuca
CATACATGACACTCCTATTATTATGTCACACCAAGCAATTTCCATGCATTTTTGCAGTCATCAGAACAATGGTATGAGGTAGAAACTAATATTATCTCCATTTTAAAATGAAGAGACTGAGGATTACAAAGGATACGGGACGTGCCCCCAAAGCTAACTGGCAGTCTGACTCCAGAAACTCTGCTTTTCGAGAAATTAAGCAATATACACCAAATATTTCATCAAGCCTCCAATACCATCAAGTGTAAGATCACCATTATTTTAGCACTAAAAAACCCCCAATACCTGCTACAGAAACTGATACAATGCTTTCTTACCAGTGGTGCTCAAAATGTGGGCCAGACCACAAACTGTTGTCAGTCAACAAGAACAGAGAATTAGAGTGTTTAGAAATGTTTATGACATTTTGATAATGCTATGATATTTTAAATTGTATTTTATAAAAGTGGTGGAGATAAAACAAAACAAAAACCCCAAACTGGACCTTTATTTCAAACAGTTTGAGAAGCACTAACTTAGAATTTTGACTCTTTTGAATTTCTTGACTCTAAGTCATCAGGATTCCTGTTTCTCCATGTTAGCAATGCTTCTCCACAATCAGCTCCTGGGTTTTAATATCTGAGACATGGACAAGCAGTTTCAAACTCTTGGATACTGACCCTCTCTCTATATTACCAGAAGGACTCAGGCAATAACAGCTGTGTCACCACGCATTCAAATATCAGAAAGTTAAAAAGTTAAAAATAATCATGTTAGATTCCATAACACAATAGTATCACTTGTTTCCCTGTCATTTCTAAAATTTCTTGATGCTCTCTTCTGTTTATTTGCCCAAAACACAAACTTGAAAGGTATTACTTTTTCCCATATAGTCTGTTTCTTGTCTGTACCTATACTCATACATAACATTTCGGCTGATATTTTGGCAGACAGTCTTCATTATCCATGGAGAAGATGTGTGGTTAGTCCACAAGCAGTATTACATATACAGATCTATATAACCCAAACAATTTAATTAAAGACACCAACTGAAAACATTCTAGAAGCTCAATTTTCCCATCTTCTATTTATACTAACTTGAAAATTTCTTAACAATTCTTTCTTTCCTGGTTATAAAAGCAACGCATACGTGTTTACCATGGAAAGCTCGGAAAATAAAAAGTATAATGAAAATGAAAGTCAACTTACAATCCAAAAAACAAATCATTAATGGGCCTTTCCAGTTGATAAGTTCGTAAGTCTCTCTACTCAATAAAATAGATTATTTACTTTGAAAAGCTACAAATTAATATTTTGATGACTTCACTGATCGGGTCATTAAAATGTGGTCCTAAGATGAACACAGAACCCTAAGAAATTTTATACAGACGAACCACTGGACTTCAATAACAACATTACACTACAACTCCTATAACATGGTAGGGGCAT
>NW_023198430.1:0-810 GCF_002007445.2 Ailuropoda melanoleuca
GTTGACCACAGCTAACTGAAACCATGGATAAGGAGGTCCTACTACATAAATAATGCCACTATGAATATTTTTAAAAAAACTTTGTACATTTATGTAAATCAATATTTAGGATAATTTTCAGGAATTGAAATAATAAGTCAATGGAATGTGTACTTTACAATTTTATAGTGACAAAATTTAAACCGATTTAGAGTCCCACCTGTAGTGAGTATGAATGGAGGGGTTTCTCTGCAAATTCATCAAAATTGAGTGTTATCAATTTTTTTAAGTCTTTGCCTATATAACTGGGAGAAATATCTTGGCAGAGGTAAAGTATATCTTGCTTTAATAAAATTTTATTAGCTATTACACAGTATCAAGTTTGTGTATTGCAGTGCTGAACTAGGGTTTCTCCATATGAAAGTATTTAAAGGCAGCCCCTCCATCTACTCAGCTGTTCTGCTTTCAGATCCGGGTGGAATCTGCCCACCATTCCTAAGACTGAATTTCCAAGGAGACCATAAGTAATTCCTAGTTTAAAAGCTTACAGAGTAACACACAATCAGTCCTTCTTCTTTTTCCACTCCTCCTTCCCCCAGTTTTGTTTACTGTCTTAAATTTGTTGTATATCTATTTTTCTCATTANGTCATTAAATTGTCTGTGTAAGGCTCTGTATTTCATCTTTATAATTTTCATATACCCAGTGTCAAGCACATTATCAATATATGTTTGTAAACTGATTGCCTGTAGTCCTCAGGCTGATGGACTTCCAAGAGATCTGGGTCTATAGCCTAGCCACCAGGCCTAGCTCTATGGCAGGCAAGTACTTT
>NW_023198431.1:0-837 GCF_002007445.2 Ailuropoda melanoleuca
ATGTCAGCTGCATTATGTAAATGGAAGAATATTTAAGTTAATCCTGATTTATTCATCTAATGAAACTAGATACAGATATAGAAATTAAATTTGGGCACATCTTGAGGATATGGAAAGTAATTACTTTAAATATTAAAACTACAGATGTAGGAGTCTTTAATATACAGTATGTTCAGACAATAATTTTTAAAGTTTTTATATGCATGGAAATAGAAAAGTCACAAACATTAATTCATTTACTCTGTAATGAGTGAACAGAATGATTTAAAAGTTTTTTCTATTTAAAAAATATTATGCAACAGTGAAATATAGCATGTTCAATCTCATTTAACAGTATTTTAGGCAGATTTCTGATTTTACATTGGCAAAACCTTTTAGTCAATTCTCCAAAAATCTTCTGCTTTCCTTCTACTGTCAAGTAATTTGATTAACTAGTCTTAATGAAGAGATTTCTTTATTTTGCTTGGTCACACAAAAAAGATTGTTAATCTCTTCATAATCTGAAGATATAAGCTATGCGTCACCCATAAACTTCTTGAGGTATTCACTGTTTAAAAGTTATGATCACACTTCTTGTGCAATTATGCAGGTGAAAGAAATACAAGGCCCTTAATTTTCATACCTTAGACAATAAATTCATTAAACTGAAAGGTGCTAACTCAATATCCTTCATCCCAACATTCAAATTATGTCAATTTCAAATCAATCAAATGGACAAAGATTCTATATTTAAAAGTATAATTGGGGGGCGCCTGGGTGGCACAGCGGTTAAGCGTCTGCCTTCGGCTCAGGGCGTGGTCCCGGCGTTGTGGGATCGAGCCCCACATCAGGCTCCTC
>NW_023198431.1:879-1727 GCF_002007445.2 Ailuropoda melanoleuca
CCCCCTGCTTGTGTTCCCTCTCTCGCTGGCTGTCTCTATCTCTGTCAAATAAATAAATAAAATCTTAAAAAAAAAAAAAAGTATAATTGAAATAGTTCAATAAAGAAAACAAGTCTTATGGGTATTAGTACTGCACTTCAAGATGAAAACCATAAAAATATAGACACTACAAATAGAGTTTGGGGATGGAACAAAATAAAATAGCAAAACAAAACAAATTTTCCATATTGTGTCAGGAAACGTAATGCTACTCTTACTTCTCCTCATGGTCTTTTTATAGAATAACCTGGGTTTATCCCAAATAAATCATCTAAAATAAATTCTAGGTATCAGATGAGTTAATTTTGTCTGTTAAATGAAGTTGGCTTAAATTCTCTATATTATTTTCTGGGAAGTGTAATGCCCTCCTGAGGTTTCTTTAAGTTACTGTGAACTCATTTTCAAAATTATCTCTTGCTTAAATTTTCAGTTTCCACCAAACTATTGATCTTACTTACATATTACCTTAGATGGTTGTTCTCATGCCCCTGGTACTGCCTTGTATTAGTCCACTAAAGCAGCCAAAACAAAATACTACAGATTTGGTGGCTTAAACAACAAACATTTACTTTCTTATAGTTACGGAAGCTGGAAGTCCAAGATCAAGGGGCCGGTAGGCTTGGTTTTTGGTGAGGCCTCTCTTCTAGGCATGAAGATAATCATCTACCTTCTTGCTGTATCTTCACATGGCCTTTCCTCTGCGTGCATGCAGAGAGAGAAAGAGAAGGAGAAAAAGAGAAAAAGGGAGAGAGAGAGACAGGAAGAGAGCCAAAGATCTCTGATGTTTCCTGCTCTTATAACACCAGTCC
>NW_023198432.1:0-728 GCF_002007445.2 Ailuropoda melanoleuca
CAGTTCCCTCTTATTTGCTTCCACATTTGGAAGAGCTAGACATTCCAGTCCTCCCCTTTTGGATTTACCTGTAGGAGTCCAACAGTATCCACTGTATCACTCCAATTTCAGGAAACTCATATCAAGCTCTCCACACACTTCTGTTGAAGCCAGTCTCACCAAGCTTGGGATAAGGGTCAGGCATCAGTTAATTACCCTTTACACTTGGGAATGGCTAGACTCACAGTTTATCAACAGTTATCTCCAAAATGTAGCTCTCAACTCTTTATTAATCACCAACAATGTGATTTTTTAAGAGCCTGGATGTAGGTGAGGGATTAAGAATTGTGTAACTGAATTTTTTTCCCTTTGAAATATTCCTCTTAGTCTGACATCTCAGTTTAGGGTTTCATAAATAGCATACCTGTGGTCTTCAGGCTCCTCAATTACAATTGCCAAATTAGCATCTTGTTGTATGTGGTAAGTGACNCGTATGTGGTAAGTGACAAAATTTGTGAAATAATTAGTCATTTTCCCTCCAAGTAAAAAGGATGATAAAAAAATTATAATAAAAACGTACTTAATATTATACATATTGATTTAAACTCATCATCATAAGCTAGGTAGATCATCTTAAAGACTTACAGCTTTACGTCTTCCATTCTGACCTACATCAATGAAGACTCTGATGATTGTGCTGTTTATGCCTTTATCTAAGTAAATGGTAAAACTGTTGAAAACTAGAGAGT
>NW_023198433.1:0-873 GCF_002007445.2 Ailuropoda melanoleuca
CATGCATACTGTCAATGGCCAAACATTTCCTAAGCAGTAGGTTGGTGGCAGCTATTAGTTTGGTGTGCTACGCTTCTGCAGAATCTGGCAGTAAGAAGACAATGACCCCAAATGAATGCAAGTAGTTTATTACTTGCATACACAGAAACAAGAAAAATCAGTGTGGTAGTAGCACCCTGTGCACTAGTCATATAGGAAGACACTGCGCCAAAGGAACCAGATGGCAAGCTACAGGCTGCATGGTAAGGGAGCGGGGACACCTGCTCTGTCAAGGAGGTGCCAACTCTAAACTATGAACAGTTTTAGAGTCTGCAGCTGTAAATTTGGGGGAGACATGGACAGACCCATGCCTCAATAAATCCAGGGAGATGATAAGAAAATGCTTCATGGCAGCCTCCCACATGATAAGGAGGCACATGTAAGAAGGCTTTGAGATACCTTTTCACCAGATTACTTCCCTTGCCATATTCTAGGGAGGTCTACAGGGTGTTTCAGCAGTATTTCAAAGACTACAGTCAAGTTTTGCTTGAATGGCCACTTGAAGGCATGCAGGATCACCAGGCTGCTGTGGATGAGCCTTTACTCTGTATGGATATTTCTGCTGACTTACTCGTCATCCTGCCTTTGCCTTTTGCCTTTTAATNTATTTCTGCTGACTTACTCGTCATCCTGCCTTTGCCTTTTGCCTTTTAATAGTAATTATAGTCATTAGTAGTGCACTAGCTTGTTCTTAACATTTGTCATCTCGAATTATAACTTATATTGACATTCTAGTAATGGTTCACTTTATTGGGCTTAAAATTATTTAAGAGAAAATACCATGGCTTTTACTTGGGTGTGTTCTACACACAAAGCCTTGCAGAATCTAATAAT
>NW_023198434.1:0-2837 GCF_002007445.2 Ailuropoda melanoleuca
AATTTACTTAAAGAATGAGTAAGCGTGTATCTTCTAGAATTAGGGCAATTTCATTTCAAGTTTTTTAGATTAAAATTTTTAAATTATTTGTTTATTTAGTGCAGCCTTATCTCTGGAGAGTGGTTAGACTTGGGAAATTCAAAAATTCCCCTCCCAGGACACTCACTGTGTGGTTGTGCAGGCTACACCCTGAGCAGCCGTGGGCGGTATCACACACCTTGCAGTCCACGTGCGTGTTGCTAACACTGTTCGCAGCACAGTGCGCTGGAGTCAGGAACCGGCGTGAGGAAGAGCGGGAGAAGAGAAGCTGTGCTCAGAGCTCTGGGTCAGGAAGCAAGGTGATTGTCCCAGTTCTGGGGGGGGGGGGCTGGTGCTGAGACACAGCTGTTCATTCACCGCTGGGTCCTCCCAGCACGCAAACCAGCCTGGAGCCAAGGTGAGGCGGGGCAGAGAGATGTTCCCAAGCAGCACAAGGAGAAACCTTTTTTGGAAAACCTTTTTAGGGTAGAAAGTTTTGTTTGAAGAAAAAGAACACCAGACCACTGCTTTTTAAAGATCTCTCTCTGCACATGACGTGTTGCTGCGTTTGAGACATGGGGCCGATAACTCACTTTTATTCCTCTTGAAGAAAAGCCATTTGTAGACGTGATGTTAAGAAGTGATCACTTTCTTAAGCATCCTACTTGTAACAGAGCCAACTTCCAATACAATTCTTTTCCTTAGGATTATATTTCATGCCCTTGAAAGCCTGCATTCCCCGGAAGCCCCTCCTCCAGGCACCTTTGGGCCCGGTTACTTCACCCCCGGGGTGGGAGCGGCACTCCGTCCTGACTTTCGTTGCCCCGCTTGTAAGCCTCGGCTCAGCTGCTGTAAATCTCCGAGGGCGCACCGCGCTCCGGGAGCAACCTGCTGCATGGGGATTGACAACTGTCACTCTCGAGGCCTGGGGCACAGCACCAAGCTTCCCTCCCCAGCCTGCCTCCCTTGGAAGCCACCCACAGGCACCCCCCAGGGAAGCTCTAGCCAAAGAACTCATTCCCCTGCCCATACCCCTGCCCATATGCCCAAGCCCCTACGCATATACCCAGGGTTGTGTCGCCAGCCCCCCCCCCACCGAAGCCCTCCCTGCCCCTGGTCCCCTCGGCAGCCCCGGGGCAACCAGGAGAGACGAAGACACCTTTACAAAGACAGAGATCTGAAACCCAGCCAAGGCTTAGCAGCACATCAGATGACTCCAAATAAGTACGTCTGATAAAGGCAAGGTCTACTTTATTAGATTTTTGCCGCTTCCCTGAAATGACTTTCTTGCCCTGCGCTGCAATCCAAGCCCTCCCCGCACCCGCACACCCATGCATGCATGTGGGTCCTGGAGGCTCGGGCAAACAGAGGGAAAAGGAGAGGCAAGCACAAACGGAGGCTCTCTTCTGCCTGTCCACTCGCCAGCACACAGACTTGGTTTCCTCCCAGTGACGGCTGTCTTACCACTGGGAGTGAATGACGGGTTCCATGACCCCAAGAGAGAGTCAATGCGAAATATCAAAGCTAAACTATAAAGATACCTGCTACAATATTATATTTTATCATTACATTTATAGCTACAGTATCAGAGTAAAATACTATCATATCACTGAAAAACACAGAGGCTGGGAAGACTTCCCAAGGGGAGAACGCCCCGGGGACTGATCTTTCAGTCCTGGGAGCTACAGTGGCACTTGCCAGGTCCCTGCGATATGTGGAAATTGTTCTTCTGATAACTGCAAATCACTCCCTTCTTTATGGAGATACACTGGACATATGACATATTAATTTTAGGCATTCCATATACTGATTCAGTATTTGTGTATGAAAACCATTCTTTTTCGAACCATGTCAAATTTAGGAGGATGAGTGGCATGTGATGCCAGCCTTCACTCATTTACAGAAGCCACTTTCCCCTGGAAGCTGCACTAGTCACGTGGTCAGCCGACTCACCGGGGTCAGTGTGGGTCAGGGATTTGCTTTGCGATTATCAAATACAATTGATTTTTTTAAAGTGCAAAAAATCCACAAGAGGTGAACTCATCCTTTAATAGTGATATTCTAACTTGTGATGTCTAGAAGAATCCGGAGTTTGAAAATGAATTTCGAGTGTGCAAGAAGCACTCTCAAGTACTGAGATGAACTCAGTCAGCATTTACTGGCTTGCTAATGGCCATGTGTCCATTTGGCTATGGGAGTCCTTGCTGGGAGAGTCCTGTCCCTGTCCCAACGTTCCTTGTGCAGCTGGGGAGGGGTGAGCAGGCACCTGGTTTTTGTAGGTCATGGGTCACAGGTCAGTAGATCCTGAGGCCCTGAGTCTGGACCAGGGGTAGACCTCAAGGCTACTGCCAGGATGGAACCAGGCTACTGTGGGCCCTGGCTTGGCACGAGCCTGTTTTGCACGTGGGAGGCACGCTGCTCTGCCTCCTGCATTCACAGAAAATTCCACTTCTAGATCCCGGTCTCCACTCCACGTTCCATCCACCTGCAAGGTTCGTGGGGCATCATTCACTCCCCTGCATCGCCATCCAGGTCATGCCCTCACCCAGAACAATTCCACATCTGAAATCCGAAATTCAGACATCCCGCCCTCTCACCAAAACTGCCTCTCCTCGTACAGCACGTTCTCTCTCCTGACTTTACTGATTCCTGATGTCACTGCAGCTTCTACCGCCCTCCCCCGCTTTCCCTCCTGGGTGCCCTGCACCTAATACTTTATCTGTGAGCCACTGTTTGCCAGTGCACAAGTGTCCTGTCTCCTTGTCCTTCCATCGCATCTCCCAAGAAAACAAACAAACCAACACCCAATTTTAGATCAA
>NW_023198435.1:0-878 GCF_002007445.2 Ailuropoda melanoleuca
CATGCATACTGTCAATGGCCAAACATTTCCTAAGCAGTAGGTTGGTGGCAGCTATTAGTTTGGTGTGCTACACTTCTGCAGAATCTGGCAGTAAGAAGACAATGACTCCAAATGAATGCAAGTAGTTTATTACTTGCATACGCAGAAACAAGAAAAATCAGTGTGGTAGTAGCACCCTGTGCACTAGTCATATAGGAAGACACTGCGCCAAAGGAACCAGATGGCAAGCTACAGGCTGCATGGTAAGGGAGCGGGGACACCTGCTCTGTCAAGGAGGTGCCAACTCTAAACTATGAACAGTTTTAGAGTCTGCAGCTGTAAATTTGGGGGAGACATGGACAGACCCATGCCTCAATAAATCCAGGGAGATGATAAGAAAATGCTTCATGGCAGCCTCCCACATGATAAGGAGGCACATGTAAGAAGGCTTTGAGATACCTTTTCACCAGATTACTTCCCTTGCCATATTCTAGGGAGGTCTACAGGGTGTTTCAGCAGTATTTCAAAGACTACAGTCAAGTTTTGCTTGAATGGCCACTTGAAGGCATGCAGGATCACCAGGCTGCTGTGGATGAGCCTTTACTCTGTATGGATATTTCTGCTGACTTACTCGTCATCCTGCCTTTGCCTTTTGCCTTTTAATAGTAANCATTTCTGCTGACTTACTCGTCATCCTGTCTTTGCCTTTTGCCTTTTAATAGTAATTATAGTCATTAGCAGTGCACTAGCTTGTTCTTAACATTTGTCATCTCGAATTATAACTTATATTGACATTCTAGTAATGGTTGACTTTATTGGGCTTAAAACTATTTAAGAGAAAATACCATGGCTTTTACTTGGGTGTGTTCTACACACAAAGCCTTGCAGAATCTAATAAT
>NW_023198436.1:0-717 GCF_002007445.2 Ailuropoda melanoleuca
AAAAGATAGTGGTATAGGAAGACTCGGAACTCACCTTCTCCCATGGACATACCAAAAGTATAGCTACATATAGAACAATTCCTCTAAAAAAGACCTGAACTATTGTCTCTAAAACCAGTTGCATAGCTTCTCCACACAGAAGGATAAGAAGGTCACATTGAGATAGGTAGGAGAGGCAGAAATGTGATCTTGCCCAAACCCCACCCACTGGGCAGCAACCCATAAATGGGAGGGATCTCACAGTAACAAGTGTATCCCTGAGGAATGAGAGGTTCAAGCCCCACATCAGGCACCCCAGTCCTTGGGACCTGCACCAGAGGGACTAGACCTCAAAATGCCTGGGTTTGAAATCCCATGGGGCTTATGTCCAAGAGACACAAAGGAAACCAAGACTCTGCTCTTAAAGGGCTCACACACAGACTCACTCAACCTGGGATCCAGGGTAAAAGCAGCAGGNCTCACCCTGGGATCCAGGGTAAAAGCAGCAGGCTGTAAAGTGTCTAGACCATATGTGAAGGAGATTCATTAGCTAATCTTAAACATCTGCCGGAAAGGCAGGGTCCATTGGAATTTTGTCCAGGGATGCATGTGCTGGAAGGTGCTGTTTTTGCACTCTCTCTCTCTCTACCTTGCTAGCGCTGTTTGCCCTGCCCCTGTGCTCTCCTGCAGCCTTGCCCCACAAAACCTGGCAGATGGGCTTTCCCTGACAAAGGTGGC
>NW_023198437.1:0-3383 GCF_002007445.2 Ailuropoda melanoleuca
CCCTTGTTCTCCACCCTGAGGCTTTAGATGAAATTCCCAGACACGGATGAAATCCTGCTTCATATCCAGTTATACTTGTCAACCCCATCCCCCGTAGCTTAATGGTAAGAATTTGAAGATGCAGAACGTTCAGATGTCTAAGATAGAATAAATGTTCTAATACTCTGCTTTTCACACTGGAGAGTGTGGATAGAAGACACTAAAAGTCACAGCATACCGATGCTGAACATCCATTTTCATGTTAACACACACATGAATGTATCATGGAATAAAAAGCAAAATTCTGAGGGGCGAAAAAAACAACAGGACCTTTCAAATGAGTTATTGAACTCACTATGAGCTACCTCATCAATAGACTCTAGGGGTGGTACATGGAAACATTTGGGAACTTTCTGAGTGAATTATTTTGTGGGATAGTTGGATCCTGCAAAAATTGGAGTTACCTTTCTGGAAGTCCTCAGGAATGCTGCTGAAATAAATGGAGAAACTGCAGAGAAATTAGGCCACCCCGACTGTTTCACAAACAGCTAAGAGAAGCTTCATAAACCTCTCTTTATACTAAGACGGGAGAGGGGGAATTCAGCAGGACTTCCGGTTACTCCAGGAAAAAAAAAAAAATGCAAGTCTGGATCAAGGGCCAAATGCCAGCAGAAGTTTTGTCCATGTATGGTTTACTGTTTGATTGCCTGAGCTACATTTGCTATTTCCACCTGCCTCATAGGCTGAGCTGCCTGTAACATCCAGCAAAAACAAAAACAACAACAAACAAACAAACAAAAACCCTGGAAACAAAAGCACCAAGTCCCTGGGAGGAGCAAAGAAGGGGAGAGCTGTGAAAGCTGGTCTCTTCACTCCACCACAGGCTTTGGAAGACTCAGTAGATGGTGTAGATTAAAGGAGAAAAAGGAATCAATCACACAGAATTAAAGGTGGGTGGCTGGGGCCTGAGGAGAAATCTTAGGAGTCTAACAGCTGGAAGACCTTATGGTTCCCTACAAAAAACAAAACAGTCTCCAAACAACAATTTAAGATCTCTGTTAAGCAGTATGAAGGGAACGTCTCATCTCTAAGTTTAACTTTCAATTTCCCCAAGAACTCATAGCTTTATGATGTACCTGATTTTCCTTCCAACACTGTTCAGAAATGTGAACCAAGTTGCATCTGCAATTTTAACACAGTGCTTACCTTTCTTAAGAATCTTCTTCACTTTCATATAGTTCCCTTGTTTGACATACTCATGAAGCTGAGCTTCCAAAGAGTCATTTCTTAAGGAACCAAGCTGAACGGGACAGGGGATTGAAAGATGAACAGCCCGAGACATCCTGATTGAAAAGAAAGCAACATGCTTATTTTAACTCAATCAGAAACGCAATGAAGCAACTTAGATTCTTTCACATCTTGTCCACTCTCATTTATAATGAACAGAATTAGGGGAACAATTACTGAAATCCTACAAGATTTTTTTTAAAGATTTTATTTATTCATTTGAGAGAGAGCATGAGTGGGGTAGAGAGGCAGAGGGACAGGGAGAAGCAGACTCCTCGCTGAGCAGGAAGACCAATGTGGGACTCGATCTTAGGACCCTGAGACCATGACCCAAGACAAAGGCAGACACTTAACTGACTGAGCCACCCAGGCACCCAAAACTCTACAAGATTAATATTTATTCTCAATATTACTGGTGAAATTGAAAAACTGAATATATTTAGCACTAATTCTCTGGACTAAAAAGAGATGGCTACTGGGAAGTAAAATTAGAAATATACATGTTTGTGGTATCATTATGAAAACTAGGAGCCTATTAATTTTGAAAAGTTCATACATAAGTGCAGTCACTATGTGGGGATATAGAGAATATAAGGTAGTGGGTTAGGTTCACAGTTCAGGCTCTGGTCCTGGCCCTGTCACCTCCTTAACTGTGACCTTGGAGAAATTATGTAACCATGATAGGCCTCAATTTCTTCATCTGTAAATGGAGATAGTAATAACCAGAGGGTTGCTGAGGGCCTTAAATTAGCTAGTATGTGTAAAGTGCTTAGAACTGTGCCCAGCACCAAGCCAACTCTGTGTAGTTGTTAGCTGTTAGTATGCACAATAAAATCCACGCAGAGAAATTTTTACTTTCCAAATATGGCATCCACACCTGACCATCATACAATCAAGTGTTTGTGGTATACCTGCCATGTGTCCTCAAGCGTGACCGGTTTGACACCTAAAATTGGATCCCTGCGATCACAATGCTTGGTATAGCAGGGCNTCCTGTGATCACAATGCTTGGCATAGCAGGACAGACATGAGGTGCTATGTTGGTGCTCCATAGACAGGGGATAAGAGAGGGAAGCCCCGTCCACAAGAATCAGCAAACATGCATACCAGGGGCATAACTGTTACATGGAGAGACACAGAGGGTGTGAAAAGAGGCGAAGCAAAAGAAAAAGACAAGAAGGCTAACACATTTGGTGGGTCTTCACCAGCCAGGAAGCTTATGTCAGAATTTCTTTCCTTTTTAAGGATGAATAATATTTTGTTTATCTACTTATCCGTCAATGGACACTTTGGTTGGTTTTACCTTTGACTATTGTAAATAACACTGCTATGGACATTTTAGTGTACAGTATCTCTTCAAATCCCTGTTTTCAATTCTTTTGGGTATATACCCAAGAAGTAGGATTACTGGATCACATGGTAATTCTTTTTTCTTTTTTGGGGGTGGGGAAGAGGCAGAGGGAGAGGGAGCGAGAGAATCCCAAGCACACTCCATAACCCAGTGCAAAGCCCGATGTGGGGCTTGATCTCACAACCCTGAGATCATGACCTGAACTGAAACCAAGATTTGGATGCTTAACCGACTGAGCCACCCAGGTGCCCCTCACATGGTAATTCTATGTTTAATTTCTTGAGGAACTGCCATACTGTTTTCTATACTGGCTACACCATTTTACATTCCCGTCACCAGTGCACAAACTTTCCAGCTTTCCAGATCCTCACCAACACTCGTTATTTCCTGTTCTTTTTTCCCCTTAAAAAAAAAGAAAGAAAAGACTGACTTATTTGGGAGACAGAGAAAGAGAACCGGCAGGAAGGGCAGAAGGAGAGAGAATCTCAAGGCTCGATCCCATGACCCGAGCTGAAACCAAGAGTGGACGCTCAACCCACTGCACCACCAGGTGCCCGTTTTTTCCCTTAATAGCCATCTTAATGATTCCTGATCTCTTTAAAGTTATTTTTAATTGCATTTATGCAAATACATAACTATATTCTTGATATGGAAAGTTCAAATAATGGGACACCTGGGTGGCTCAGCTTGTTAAGTGTCTGCCTTCAGCTCAGGTGGTGATCTTAGGGTCCTGGGATGGAGCCCTGAATACAGCTCCCTGCCCAGT
>NW_023198438.1:0-595 GCF_002007445.2 Ailuropoda melanoleuca
CAGAAAGTAACAGTACTTGGTCAAGAAAGGATTGTCCTCCGCCACAGTTCATACTCCTACTACTAGAAACTAATGAGTTTTATGTTTTGGCTCAATAAGTTTCTTGTTTCTCTCCCTTGTTTGTATAGGTTCCACCCAAACATCACACTCACAGGTATGTCTCAATGTCCTTCAATATTGAGAATGCTCTTTCAATCACTAATTATGTGTCTGTCCCTAGAAGCTTAGTGTGTGGTCTCCATTCTTTCCATGCTGGAAGGGGTAATCTACTCCATTCAGTTCATTTTTTTTAAATCTAGACTATCNAAAATCTAGACTATCTCTTTATTTATCTATTTATTTAAAGTAGGCTCCACACCCAGCGTGGCTTGGACTCACAACCCCGAGGTCAAGAACTGAGCTGAGATCAAGAGTCAGACGCTTAACTGGCTAAGCCACCCAGGCTTCCCCAGTTCAGTCTTTATTGACTGACTTCCAGTACTACTGCAGGATGCACAAGCACCCATATTTTCTGCTGCCTGCCTGTCGACGTGCTGCTGAATGTCCCATTTTGCTCTCACCTGGGTCGTTTTACTGCTGTTCATATTGGTTGGTC
>NW_023198439.1:0-1147 GCF_002007445.2 Ailuropoda melanoleuca
CAGTCCAAGCACACGGGCGCCGGGAAGAAATCTGCGGCCAGGAGGGCTCGGGAGGCAGAGCTGATGGCGGCTGCAGGAGAAGGCAGAGACGCGTTCCCCAAGGTCCAAGTGAGTAGGCCCCGCTGCTCCTCCTCTCCGGGGACCCTCCCCCTGCCCCCCACCGCTCCCCCTCCGCGCACTTCTTCGCCCATGCTCCCTCTGTCCCTAATTCAGGGGTTGCCATGGGTGCCCCGGGGTCACTGGGATCACCAGGATGCCAGATCGGGTCGTGGGTCGTTTTCACAGGGGCAGACAGCAACCTCGGGTACCACGCGGTGTGTGCCCGGCACCACTCTGGACCCTTGGCACGTTTCCTGCCTCCTCCCCCCAGAGAGGTGCTGGGATGAAGGGAGGGCTGGTCGCTGATTGGAAGCCAGGAACCCCTTCAAAGTTTGGACCATGAACCTTCCATCTTTAGACTCATCGGCTTCCTGGTTCCTACTTCCTGGCTGGTCCCCAAGCCTTCCTTGCAGGGAGCCTGGGCTTTGTCAGTGCCCTACTCTTCTCCCCGGCTCAGCTCTGCCCCCTGGCCCCGGGCTGACCTAGGGAGGAAGCGCCAGCCAGACCAGCCTCTGAGTTCCCTTCCCTATTCCCTGCCTCACCCCAGCTCCTACACGCACCTGCACACGTGTACACACCTACACCCACACGTGTGCACACCTACGCACACGCGAACACCCCACATCCCAAGTCCAGATGGGCAAGAAATTTTTCTTTTAACTTCCAACACAGAGGCCAGGGCCATCTTGTTTGGGCATGCATCGTGGAGAATGCAGCAGTGGCGACCTCTACACCAGAGCCCCCCAAGTTCCAGGAGGCTCAGAGCCCTTGGCCCCGAGCCAGGGAGACATCCTGCCCAGAGTGCCTGCGCCCTCCAGTGAGTCTTGTGGGTGTCACGGGAGTGCAGGCGAGAGGAGATGAGGAGGGAAACCTCTGGCTCTGGCTCTGGCTCTGCTCNTCACGGGAGTGCAGGCGAGAGGAGATGAGGAGGGAAACCTCTGGCTCTGGCTCTGGCTCTGCTCGGGGCTCAGCTTTGGTCCCCACCTCCCCACCTCCCCGGGGAAGCTTCTCCCAAGGAAACGGGGTCTCCTGAAGCCACATCGTCGCC
>NW_023198440.1:0-1192 GCF_002007445.2 Ailuropoda melanoleuca
CAGAGAGCTAAAACAGGAAAGGGAGCCCAGAAAGGGCCTGGCAGGGGCAAGACATTTCTCATGTCTTGAAGTCTTAGCCCGGGAAGGGGATTAAGAGGAAGAAACCCAGAACAGGAGAGGTATGGGGAAAATGGATGTCTGGAAGACTGTGAAGGAGTTACACGCATGAACAAGCCAGCCCTGGGAGCCCCCCCAGGGGTGAGGGCCTGAGGGAATCACGGAAGAGCTGTGCCCCAAAGTAGTTTTCGTTTTCAAAGCATGTCTTAGATCATGTACCTCTCCAGGAACAATGCAAGGACAAACAAAAGCCATACGTCCAAGTCAAGTGCATAGAGGCCATTTTGATCTTCCTGTTGGTGAAGATGTGGCTGATGAACCCCAGATTTCCTGCCAGCCCTACTGAATGAATCCAGTGCAAACACAGAGGCTACCTTTCCCCTTTCTAAAATACACCATATCTTTCCTGAAATGCCTCTGAAGTCCTCTGACACTGATTTCTCTGAGCTTCAGTCTTCCATCCATCAAGTGCTGAGAATAATGTTGAGATGGAATTTCAACAGGAATAAGGAACCATTCCGGCTCTCTGGTTAAGCAACTCTGAATTCCAGAGTTAAACTGGACTCGTTTATTTTGGCTCCTATTTCAGGATCTCTGAAATTCAGCTGTGAAACAGACTTATCTAGAAAAGAAGGCCACTCGTGGATGATCTGAGTCCCCCTCTTGGACTTGAGTGTTGACTATAGGTATGCCAGGCATGGCAAAAAGTATTAGATGGATTATCTCCTTATAACAACCCTATGAGATGAGTACTATTGCTTATTGTCTTTTAACAATAAGGCCACTGAGAGATGGCAGTAACGTAACTTGCCCAAGGTCACCCAACTATAAATTGGTAAAGCCACTACAGATGGTCCCTAACTTAGAATGGTTACAATTTAGGATTTTTTTACTTTATGATGGTGTGGAAGCGATATGCAATCAGTAGAAACCATACTTCCAATTTTGATCTTGTCCTGGGCTAACAACATGCGGGACGATTCNTGGGACGATTCTCACTCGTCATGCTGGGGAGCAGCAGTGAGCCGGAGCTCCCAGTCAGACACAGGATCAAAAAGGTAAATAACCGACACACTGACAACCATTCCGTACCCACACAGCCATTCTGTTTCTCGCTTTCAGCACAGTGTTCAAT
>NW_023198441.1:0-892 GCF_002007445.2 Ailuropoda melanoleuca
AATTAGAAGTAATACAGAGCTAAGTGAGGTTTCAGGATATAAAAAAATGTACAAATTAATATTATATTTCTGACTTTGAAAAAAATTAGTAGACATCATGGTTAATTTTATAATATCTAACATTTATGACCAAGGCGCTATTCTAGCCACTTCACCTATATTAACTTACTCCACAAGACAAACTTATTAGCCGGGTATGGATTATAGGCTCCATTTTGCAGAAGAGAGAGAAAAGGCCTAATGTCACAGAGAAGAAATGCTGGAGCAGCGATTCAGACCCAGGCTGCAGAGTCATTTGGGGGTAGATGGAATGAACCTCAATTTTATGTCATCATCACCCTCATGTTTTGAATTCCTACAGGAGTCCATGTGTTCCTATAACATGCCACATTAATACTGACTATATTTGCCCCCAAGCTAAGAGTTACAATACGTATAAAATTAGACAATCAATATCTTTTAATAATTATGTCTTTGCTATTATAAAGAAAGGAAGAAGGACAATTAAAGAGAAAGGGTAAGGAAAATCCTAAGAATGGTGACAGAAGTCATCCTTGCCACACATCCACTAGGAGCTATTTTGAGTTTAGGCTGGAGAATGAAATGACTTGATTAAGCTTTTTATGACATTATTCTGGTTGCTAAGTGGAAAATAGATGGGGAGGTGTTGGGGGGGTGGCCCTACATAAGCAGAGAGAGAAGTTAGAAGTCTGCTCTTTCGACACAGGAATGACATAGTGATATTTTCAACTAGAATGCATTCCTGGAAATGGACAGAAGCAGATGCAGTGGAGATGTCTGGAGAATGAAGGATGTCTGGAAGGATGTCTGGAGATGTCTGGAGAATGAAGAGAATGGAGGATGACTTGAGTGAGCAACAAAGTAGACTGTG
>NW_023198441.1:1135-1381 GCF_002007445.2 Ailuropoda melanoleuca
CTCCCCCTGCTTGTGTTCCCTCTCTCGCTGGCTGTTTCTATCTCTGTCAAATAAATAAATAAAATCTTTAAAAAAAAAAAATACTCTTTCTAGGGGCAGGCGCCTGCGTGGCTCAGTCGGTTAAGTGTCTGCCTTTGGCTCAGGTCATGATCACAGAGTCCTGGGATGGAGCCCCATGTGAGGCTCTCTGCTCAACTGGGAGCCTGCTTCTCCCTCTCCCTCTGCCTGCTCCCCTTGCTTGTGCTC
>NW_023198443.1:0-587 GCF_002007445.2 Ailuropoda melanoleuca
TGCCTGGGGCTTTCCCGGTGTTGCCCGGGGAGCCACCCCTGCTGCTGCTTGGAGGCTGGCCAGGAGGTAAGCAGGGAAGGCTCCCGGGGGAGGCATCTGAGGCCAGGTCTGGGCCAGACAGTTTGTGCATACTGATACCAGTGGTGGTTTTAAGTTATTCTCTGAGGTTGCTGGGCCTCTCGTGAGCTCCTAGGAATTAGAGGAAGAGCTTGGCCCAGGCAAACATGGAAAAGCAGAGGAGAGAGGGCAGTCCATGCTCCCCTGAGCCAGAATGGGGGTGCTAGAGAGGGACACCAACCCAGGGAGCTGTGCCCACTGGAGAAGCTCACCAAGGGCAGGAGAATGAGCACATCACAGGGGAGAATGCGGGGGCCAGTTGNTGGGGGCCAGTTGTCCTGAGCACGAGTGACGGAGAGCCCTTCAGACAGCTCCCAGAATTCCGCTGGGTAGGGGACTCCTGTGGTCAAGGCAGTGCAGAACATGACAATGCGGATACTTCAAAAGGAATTGTGATCCTATGTTGGATCACAGCCTAGGAAGACCAGGACATTTAGCTTACAATAAAATCAGTGATTTAAAGAACATTA
>NW_023198444.1:0-1096 GCF_002007445.2 Ailuropoda melanoleuca
CTTTTGCATTTTAGTATGAGCAGCAAGAAGAAACCATGCTGCACCTTCCATACCTGCTTGGAAATCTCTTCACCTACATATCCAAGCTCATTGCTTTTAAGTTCTACTTTCCTTCCAATAGCAGAATGTAATTCAGCTGAGTTCCCCATCACTTGATGGCAAGAATCATCTTCCCTGTAGTGTCCAATGGTATGTCCCTCATTTCTGAGATCTCACCAGAAGCACCCGTAACATTCGTATTTCCAGCAACACTCTCTTCACAACAACATAGGCATTTTCTAAGACAGTAAAAGCTTTCTCTACAGCTCTCCTTTCTCCCATTTGAGCACTCACCAGGGTCATCTTTAACATCCATATTTCTACCAACATTCTATTCGGGGCAATCTAGACTTTCTATATCAAGCAACTCAAACTTCTTCCAGCCTCTGTCTATCACCCAATTCCAAAGTTACCTTTACAGTTTTAGATATGCATTACAGCAGCACTCCACTTACTGGTACTGAAATCTGTATTGCTTTTCCAGGGTTGTCACAACAAAGTAACACAAACTGGGAGGCTCAAAACAACAGAAATTTATTTCCACCATTTTGGACATTAGAAGTCCAAATTCAAAGTGTCGGCAAAAACATGTCTCCTCTGAGACGCTGGGTAGAATCCTCCCATGGTTCTGGTGGTGGGCCTCCAGCCCTGGCATGAGTCCAATCCCTGCCTCTGTTGACACATGGCAGGGACTGGACTGCCATATGTCAGTCCAATCCCTGTCTTCACAGAGCATTTTTATCTCCTTATAAGGATACCAGTCATATTGGATTAGGGCCCACCATAAAGACCTCAGCTGAACTTGATTATATTTTCCTATTTCCTACTTCCAAATAAGGTCCCACTCACAGGTACTTGGAGTTAGGACTTCAACCTAACCTTCTGGAGGGGCGCGATTCAACCTATAACAANGCCCTGGCATGAGTCCAATCCCTGCCTCTGTTGACACATGGCAGGGACTGGACTGCCATATGTCAGTCCAATCCCTGTCTTCACAGAGCATTTTTATCTCCTTATAAGGATACCAGTCATATTGGATTAGGGCCCACCATAAAGA
>NW_023198445.1:0-560 GCF_002007445.2 Ailuropoda melanoleuca
CCAGAAAACCAACTTCAAAAGGAAGAAGGCCAGTCATTTATTGAGCTAGTGGGGAGCAAAGTATAGTTATTTAAAGCACAGGATTGGAATTCTGACTGCCTGGGCTAGAACCTGTGTTTCAGCCCTCATCAGGTATACGGCTTTGGGTTCGTGATATAATCTCTATCCGCCTCGACTGGAAAGTGCTGATGTCCCACTGTTGTCATAAGGATCAAAAGCAATGATCTTAAAGGTCTGTATTATGATTATATTTAACCGTAACAGAAGGCAGTGGCTTAAAACAAAGGAAAGATAGTTACTTCCTTCGAAAGACCACAGCCAGGCCGTCCGGGCTGGTATATTGCGCAGTGGCAGGGACCCCGGCTCCTTCTCACCGTTGCTGTAGCTTCTGCCACAAGTGGCTTCNCACAAGTGGCTTCCACTGCACGGCCCCAGATGGTCACTGGAGCTTCAGTCATCAGAGTCTCGCTGCGGCTAGCAGGAAGGAGCGCGAGAGAAACAGAGGCACAGGGCTCCCTCTGTACATCTCACTGACCCACACTTAGTCCGGTGGCCACGCC
>NW_023198446.1:0-1301 GCF_002007445.2 Ailuropoda melanoleuca
TTCTCCTTTTTGATGGGGTCTTTGCCTGGTTTGGGGATCAAGGTAATATTAGCCTCATAGAATGAGTTTGGAAGCTTTCCTTTATATTTTTTGAAATAGCTGTAGGAGAATAGGTATTATCTCTTCTTTAAATGTTTGGTAGAATTCCCCAGGAAAACCGTCCAGGCCTGGAGNCGTCTGGGCCTGGAGTTTTATTATTTGGAAGGTTGTTTATCACTGACTCAATTTCTTCATAGTTAATTGGCCTATTTAAGAAATCTATTTCTTCCTGTTTCAGTCTTGGTAGTTTATAGGTTTCCAGGAAGGCCTCCATCTCTTCCAGATTGTTTAGTTTTTTGGCATATAGCTGTTGATAAAAGTTTCTAATTATCCTTGCAATTTCAATGGTGCTGGTCGTGACCTCTCCGTTTTCAGTTATGATTTTAATAATTTGGGTCCTATCTCTTTTCTTTTGGATAAGTCTTGCCAGTGGTCTGTTAATTTTATTTATTCTCTCAAAGAACCAGCTTCTAGTTCTGTTGATCTGCTTTACTGTACTTCTGGTTTCTAATTCATTGATTTCTGCTCTAATCTTGGTCAACTGCTTCCTCNATCTTGGTCAACTCCTTCCTTGTCAGTGGGTTAGGCCTGTCCCTCTGTTGCTGTTCCAGTTTCTTGAGGTGAGAATATAGAAACTGCATTTTAGATTTTTCTATTCTTTTGAGTGAGGCTTGGATGGCTATGTATTTCCCCCTTAGGACTGCCTTTGCAGTATCCCATAGGCTTTGGACCATTGTGTTTTCATTCTCGTTGGTCTCCATAAATTGTTTAAATTGATTCTTGATTTCCTGGTTTATCGAGTCTTTCCTGAGCAGGATGGTTCTTAGTCTCTAAGTGTTTGAGTTTCTTCCAAATTTTTCCTTGTGGTTGAGTTCCAGTTTCAGAGTGTTGTGGTCTGAGAATATGCAGGGAATAATTTCAATCTTTTGGTATCGGTTGAGACCTGTTTTATGTTCCGGAACATGGTCTATTCTTGAGAATGTTCCATGGGCATTAGAATAGAATGAGTATTCTTTGGTTCTGGGGTGTAGTGTTTTATATGTATCTATGAGGTCCAACTCATCGAGTATGGCATTCAAAGCCTTTGATTCTTTGCTTAGTTTTTGCCATGGTGTTGTGTCTATTTCAGATAGTGGAATGTTGAGTTCCCCTACTATTAATGTATTTTCATCCATATGTCTCTTTATTCTCATTAAGAGTTGGCTTGTGTATCTTGCTGCTCCCCTGTTGGGGGCATATATATTTATAATTGTCATATCCAC
>NW_023198448.1:0-838 GCF_002007445.2 Ailuropoda melanoleuca
AGCCAATTAATAACAAAATTAAAGAAACACATTGATAATAGTACAATAATAATAGGGGACTTTAACACCCCACTCACTGCAATGGACAGATCATCTAAGCAGATCAATAAGGAAACAAGGGTTTTGAATGACACACAGGACCAGATGGACTTCACCAATATATTCAGAACGTTCCATCCTAAAACAACAGAATACACATCTTGATTGAGTGCACATGGGGCGTTCTAAAGAAAAGATCTCATACCAGGTCAAAATCAGCTCTCAACCAGTAAGAAAAGATTGGGATCATTCCTGCATATTTTCAGACCATAGTGCTTTAAAACTGGGACCCAATCACAAGAGGGAATTTGGAAAAAATTCAAATACATTTAGGTTAAAGTGCATCCTACTAAAGAATGAATGAGTCAATCAGGAAATTAAAGAGGAATTAAAAAAAATCATGGAAACAAGTGAAAATGAAAACACAACTGTTTAAAACCTTTGGGATGCAGCAAAGGCCATCTTAAGGGGGAAGTATATAGCAATACACGCCTTTCTCATGAAACAAGAAAGGCCTCAAAACACAACCTAATCTTACACCTAACGTAGCTGGAGAAAGAACAGTAAATAAATCCTAAACCCAGAAGGAAAAGAGAATTAATAAAGATTAGAACATAAACCAATGAAATAGAAATCAAGAGAACAGTAGAAATGATCAATGAAACTAGTTCTTTGAAATAATTGATAAAACTGATTCTGACATTGGAACATTTCATTGCGTCAGTAATCTCCCGTAATCTACATTCTTGAGATTGGATTTTGTTGAGCCAAGTTTCTGTTTTAGCTTTCTCTTCTACCA
>NW_023198449.1:0-585 GCF_002007445.2 Ailuropoda melanoleuca
CCAGAGTCTGGAGCCAACAAAAGAACTGCTCAGTGTCACCAGCTACTAAGGGTGGCCTTGGGCCAGGCCCCAGGGAACTTCTTTCCTTCCCCATTGCTTCTCCTGGTGAGTGAGGCAGGTGAGTGAGGCCAGATGAAGCCGAGTCCAGGGTGACCCCCCCTGGCCAGCCCCCAGCAAGGCCCCGGGGCTCTGAGCAGGTCAGGGAGTGGGGGGCAGCAGGCCGGAGGGAAGCAAGAGCCGCTGCCCCCACACGGGCGTCCTTTCACGCTGGGATGAAGCAGGTGCCTAAAAGCTCGGCCTGCCATTTGTCTCTGTACACACCACACAGCAAACACCAAGGTAGAAACAAACACGGCCTTTTATCAGCTGGGGGGAGCAGNCGGGGGGAGCAGCTGCTTGACAAATTGCTTTTCTTGGAAAAGGACTCAGGCCTACAGGAGGATATGCAATAATTAGAAGATGCCGTCTGCCTTTGAGGCACCAGGAGCTCAAACAGCTAAGGAATGTAACTCGCGATGGGCAAGTTCAGCCCCAGCTGAGGCACGAGCTAGTGAAAGAAGTAGATGAATCCCGGAATGCCTCCTG
>NW_023198450.1:0-2706 GCF_002007445.2 Ailuropoda melanoleuca
GGTATGGATAGATTGTACACTTTTCATTAATTTCCATGTACCTTTCTCTCTCTCTCTTTCTTTATTTGCCTATAACCTGTTGGGTACTTTAACTTGGTTTGCTAGGCCTTATAGTACCAAGAGTAGAAGAGAGTGTTCCTCTGCAGCCTTAGATTGTCTTCACCCTTTCTCCTTCTTATAGTTACTCTTTCTTACAGTGACTTCTGTAATAATACTTCTGCCTGGTTTTCCTTCTACTCCTTTGAACAGTACATTGCAGTGTTTCCTGCCTCCTATATCTTAGACAGTAATGTAACACTGTGTTCTATGTTAGCATCCTTGTCTTTTCATTACACGTATTCCTGGATAGCTTCATTTAACTTCCATGACTCCAAGTGTGTAGTATATACAACGAACTTCATAGTCTGATCTCTAGCTCAGACCATTCTCTTGAGTTTCAGACTTGTAAAGCTAACTACCTACAGATACTTCTCCCAGAATATTTAATAGTCACACTGAATTCAAAATATCTAAAGACAAAGCCACGGCACCATAGCGCCCCCCCCTTTAATTTCCATAAAGTTCCTTCAACTTTTAACTCATATCAATCTGTTGTACACTTCAGAATCCTGGAAGTTATCTGAAGCATTGTCTTCTCTTAACATTCTCATTTCTAATTGTGAAAAACATCCTAGTGAGTTTGGTTCCCAAATAATTAATTGAATCTGTCCCTTTTCAGCATTTCCACCTTCTCTGTTTTGCCTAAGTTTTCCATGATCTCTCTCCAATAGCTTTACAATAGTCTCTTAGCTCAGGTACTTGGGATTTAGGTAACTAACTCCTCTATATAATTCACATTTCCCCAGGTTTCTAAATTACATGTATGCCGTGTGACTTTACTGTTTAAAACTGTTTGGTTGTCCCCTGTTTATAACATACAAATTAGAGACCAAATTTCCTAGAAAGCAATCAAGGATCTTCATGATATGACAATCTTCCCAACCTCATCTTTCTCAGTTCCCCAAATTCTATGCTTAACATCCCAACTGAAATGCCTTTTTAAAAATAATTTATTTACTCATTTGAGAGAGAGAGAGAGTGTGTGTTGTGGGGTGGGCAGAGGGAGAGCATTTCAAGCAGACTCCCCATTGAGTACAGAGCCTGACTTGGGGCTGTATCCCATGACTTTGAGACAATGACCCAAGCCAAAACCAAGAGTCAGACACCCAACCAACTAAGCCACCCAGGAGCCCCAAATGAAATGCCTTTTAATGAATGTTCACTTTTTGTAAGATGTGTTATATGTAGTTAGTCTATTGTGTCCAAGATCCAGGTCAAATGTTACTTCTTATAATTTCTTCAGACAAATTATAGCAGTCCACATCTCTAACAATTTTTCATGGAATTGAGATTAATTATTATGTATATACTTTCATTGCTAGGCTACAAGGTACCATATTATTCTATAAGGCAGAATAGTCATCCACTCCTGGGTATTNTATAAGGCAGAATAGTCATCCACTCCTGGGTATTCACTTGACAAAGTAAGTTAGAAGTGTAAAGTGTTGGAAGATTCCCTTTGGTGTATATCACCTGAATGACTGTAAAGCAATTAATAAATACCTAAATTGGTGGAAACTGGTATTTTTATAATTCAAGTATGATCAACTGTCATTGCTTGTCAACATAGAAGTGAAAAGGATCAGTCAGTATAGGACTCCTTGGCCTAAATTCCCTTCCAAGAAAAAGGATATTTTAATTTGAAAATTAATTGAAGTATTCTGTTCTGGAACATTAATTTAAGTGTTGCTTATGCATTTTTCCTATGATGTCTTCTCAGGAAAACTTCTGGTCACTAGTGTTACCACAAGAAAGTTGTTGTTAAGGTTGGTTCTGTTAATGAACTCTGTAAACATATTCAGCATCTGGCAGACATTCCAAGGTGAAAGCCAAGCAGATGGCTAATTTAATATAATCTAAGTGACTTTGGATCAGATAAAGCAATTGAATTAACAGCACTTTAACTCTGCATACATCAGTTCCCAGCCATTCCTACCATTTCATTCCAATAGGCACTTCTTCAGGATGAAAATCAGTGCTAATTGAAAGCTCATATCGTTATGTTTATGCCTGTAAAATGTGTGGTTAAATAGCATATTAAAAACATGTGGGCATGAATATTAGGATTGGGAAATGGGTTTAATATAGAACAAATCATAATGCCCTTAGAGTTGCTCTATGGATTTTAAATCACAAATTGTATTTTATCCATTGTGCCTACTGTATTAATCTCAATTTCATTCAGACTCTTTCCATTAGATCCACTGGGATTTATGGTTGATTCATAGTAACTTTCAAATTGCTATCCTGTGGGATAGGAGTGTGTGTGTGTGTGCGAGTGTGTGTGTTTGCCTGTGTGTTGATAGAGAGGTTTTATTTTGTTATTCAATACTACATGTGTTTTTAATATATTCACTGCACTTGGCAAAGTATACTTTAACCTTATTTTATAAAGGGAGATTCATGTGCAACACAAAGTTGCAAATAATTAGTCTCAAGTCACTTAGCCAGGAGGTAGCAGAGTCATCCCACAACTGGTGACTGTTCGCTGTAGTAGAAAAGCAAGGATACAGTAGTTAGAAAGGCCAGGTTTCAAATTCTAGTTCTGTGACTAACCACCTGGGTGACAGAACAACACTGTGCCTATTGAGAGGACTGCATGGCATG
>NW_023198451.1:0-1476 GCF_002007445.2 Ailuropoda melanoleuca
GGTATGGATAGATTGTACACTTTTCATTAATTTCCATGTACCTTTCTCTCTCTCTCTTTCTTTATTTGCCTATAACCTGTTGGGTACTTTAACTTGGTTTGCTAGGCCTTATAGTACCAAGAGTAGAAGAGAGTGTTCCTCTGCAGCCTTAGATTGTCTTCACCCTTTCTCCTTCTTATAGTTACTCTTTCTTACAGTGACTTCTGTAATAATACTTCTGCCTGGTTTTCCTTCTACTCCTTTGAACAGTACATTGCAGTGTTTCCTGCCTCCTATATCTTAGACAGTAATGTAACACTGTGTTCTATGTTAGCATCCTTGTCTTTTCATTACACGTATTCCTGGATAGCTTCATTTAACTTCCATGACTCCAAGTGTGTAGTATATACAACGAACTTCATAGTCTGATCTCTAGCTCAGACCATTCTCTTGAGTTTCAGACTTGTAAAGCTAACTACCTACAGATACTTCTCCCAGAATATTTAATAGTCACACTGAATTCAAAATATCTAAAGACAAAGCCACGGCACCATAGCGCCCCCCCCTTTAATTTCCATAAAGTTCCTTCAACTTTTAACTCATATCAATCTGTTGTACACTTCAGAATCCTGGAAGTTATCTGAAGCATTGTCTTCTCTTAACATTCTCATTTCTAATTGTGAAAAACATCCTAGTGAGTTTGGTTCCCAAATAATTAATTGAATCTGTCCCTTTTCAGCATTTCCACCTTCTCTGTTTTGCCTAAGTTTTCCATGATCTCTCTCCAATAGCTTTACAATAGTCTCTTAGCTCAGGTACTTGGGATTTAGGTAACTAACTCCTCTATATAATTCACATTTCCCCAGGTTTCTAAATTACATGTATGCCGTGTGACTTTACTGTTTAAAACTGTTTGGTTGTCCCCTGTTTATAACATACAAATTAGAGACCAAATTTCCTAGAAAGCAATCAAGGATCTTCATGATATGACAATCTTCCCAACCTCATCTTTCTCAGTTCCCCAAATTCTATGCTTAACATCCCAACTGAAATGCCTTTTTAAAAATAATTTATTTACTCATTTGAGAGAGAGAGAGAGTGTGTGTTGTGGGGTGGGCAGAGGGAGAGCATTTCAAGCAGACTCCCCATTGAGTACAGAGCCTGACTTGGGGCTGTATCCCATGACTTTGAGACAATGACCCAAGCCAAAACCAAGAGTCAGACACCCAACCAACTAAGCCACCCAGGAGCCCCAAATGAAATGCCTTTTAATGAATGTTCACTTTTTGTAAGATGTGTTATATGTAGTTAGTCTATTGTGTCCAAGATCCAGGTCAAATGTTACTTCTTATAANCCAAGATCCAGGTCAAATGTTACTTCTTATAATTTCTTCAGACAAATTATAGCAGTCCACATCTCTAACAGTTTTTCATGGAATTGAGATTAATTATTATGTATATACTTTCATTGCTAGGCTACAAGGTACCATATTATTC
>NW_023198452.1:0-535 GCF_002007445.2 Ailuropoda melanoleuca
TGAAGGTAGATTTTCAGTGAACTTAACGTGAACAAGTAATTGCCCTACTCCCTGTCAGACAAAAAATAAAAGGAACATTTCTTCCAAAACTCTAGAAATGTTGTGGTTCATGTGACCCCAAATTTGCTGGGAAATGGCCAGACAGATTGATTTAATGCTGTTGACAGCAGACCGTGTTAAATGTTCACACATGACAGGCTCACCAATACGGGGCACCTGCATGAACTTGATCTTGGGTGGTGAAAAAAGTAAAATATTTAGTAGGCAGGAATTGATGTGCAAGTAGTGACACGTGGGGGTAAGTGGTAAGGGAAAGATTCACGCTGTTCTGAAAAAACGTGGCACTAAGGANCCTGAAAAAACGTGGCACTAAGGAAATCAGTTTCAAAAAGGAGCACAATCAGCTTAGCAGTGGAAATTACTTAGACGTCTATTGACAAACGTGGTGAAAATGGAAAAATACGGGCTTTCCACTGGAGAACTTATGGAACCTCATTAGCATTTGGGAGGGGCTGAGAAACTGGTATTGTTCCAG
>NW_023198453.1:0-1358 GCF_002007445.2 Ailuropoda melanoleuca
CCACCAGGATGGTGTTGGAGCAAGACTCCAACTCTGGGAAAGAGTCTAGGAAAAGCCCGGTTATTACAGATTGAACGTTGGGTTGGTGGGAGGTTGGGGAATGAAGAAAAAGTCTGGACCTCAGGATCCAGGCAAAAGCTCAGTCTTCAGAGCTTACTGAGACTGGAAACTGAACCACTTGATCTTAGGAGCTTACCTTCTGCTGCCGGTCAGTTTTGGTCTTTGGTCATGGGAATGGAATGAAGAATGGCATCGGAAGAGGATCATCTAGCTATTGACACGGAAGCATGCAGAAGCTGGGACTGTATTTGGACCCAGCGCTTCCTTCTACATCACAGCACCACTTCATGGTTCCTTTCGTACTTTGATAAATGCTTCCTCTTCTTCCGGAAATGCTGTTTTCTCAAACTCAATCTCTGAAACCATTATTTCCTGGGTTGGAGTCTATCATTTACCACCCATATGGCCTTGGTCAAGTTACTTGACCATTCTGTGCCCCAGTTTCATCATCTGTAAAATAAAAATAATAATAGTCACGTTACTGCAAAGGTTGTTGTAAAGATGACAAAGACTCAATACTTGTAAGAGCATTTGGAATAACACCCGGCACACAGTAAGCACTATGCAAATGTTTGCCTTGATTATTATTGTCTTTATTTTTTATTTTATTTTTATGTGTTTATAATTTTAAAAATATTCTTCGTCTTTTTTTTTTTAAGGGAGAGAAAACATGCAAGTGTACATGTGGATGGGGAGGGGCAAAGGGAGAGGGAGAGAGAGAATCTGAAGCAGGTCTGCACTCAGTGTGGAGTCTCATACGGGACTCAAACTCAGGACCCTGAGATCACGACCTGAGCAGAAATCAAGAGGCGGATGCTTAACCGACTGAGCCAGTCAGGCACCCCCTTCATCTTTTTTGCTTTGAGAAATTCATACTTCCTTCCGACTTGAGTCAACTACAAATTTTGTACTTGAATTTGTAATCTCAGCTGAAGCTTTCAAAAACAGAAAACTGACGCATCAGAATAGTGTTCTGAGTCTGTAAAATGTGGTGATAACCTGATATGACTTGTAAAATTTCCTAACACTCTTCTGAACTTATAAACTATTTCTCATTTTTGCACCTAGTAATTTTTTTCAAAACCCAGAAATTTCCACAGCCATTCTGAGGCACTTGAGTTTTGAAACAAAAGGTGGCATTTCGTGTTTTGAGAGCCAGGAAGAACCAAGGTTGGTTTTTTTTGTTTTTGTTTTTGTTTTTGTTTTTGTTTTTAGTGATGGGTGCCTGCTCAGAGAGCACCCTAACATAAGTCCTTTTCCTGGTAGCTGATGGTTTAATCTTTTTAATGTTTGTGATG
>NW_023198454.1:0-715 GCF_002007445.2 Ailuropoda melanoleuca
CCTGGAACCTGCTTTGCCCAGGGCGGGACGCTGGCCCCTCCATCCCGCTCCTCCCAGGCTTTTCTCTGTGTTTCTGCATGCGAATTTGCCAGAGCCCCTGCTCCAGACCAGGGGCCATTTCCACTGCTTTGCCTGCGTGATAGGGCTGCAGGGAACCTCTGTGACCGTGCTCCCTGTGTAGGTAGGACGGGCCTCCAGCAGGAAGAGCCTCCCTCTCAAGGAAAACCCATCGGAGGTGCTGGCCCCAGTCTCCCCCATCTGTGGTCTCCTGGTGCACTTCGAGCCTTGCTGGGGAAAGCGGGGGTGCAGAGACCCCAGAGCTGCCACCTCAGGGAGGAATGGGGAGGAAGAGGAGCAGGGGTGATGAAGGTGCCTGAGGCGCCCTCCCCCCCGGTCTCTCCTTGCTCCATGACCTCACTGCCCTGATTAGTCTCGCTTTAACATGAAGCTTGACTATCTGGCAGTGTACTTCCTCCTGCTCTGTTTTCCTTCACAATTTTTGAGCCTTGTGGGACCTGTCTTTTCTTATACATCTCACTAGTTTCTGCAAATANCGGCGGCTCAGCGAGTCACAGCAAGTGCCTTGAACGCGCTTCATTCGGGCGAAGCTCTCAGGGGCAATAGCAGGACCCTCCTGAGCTTGCGTGAGCAGGAGGGACCTCTACCAGGCACAGGGGGGGTTCCCACAGAAGGTGAACGTGCCTGGAGCTCAGAG
>NW_023198455.1:0-597 GCF_002007445.2 Ailuropoda melanoleuca
CTCAAATGGAATAGTAACCTCCATCCAGTGTGACACGAGCCCAGCCAATCAGAGCCCCCTGGCCACAATGATTGGCTCAGGGACGGACACTCCCTGACACTTTGTTGGAGCTATTGGGAGAGAGACATTCTTTTGTCCTGCTGTGTCTGGGTTGCTAAACTGGTTGAATTTAAGCCACCACTTAAGGACAGCCTGCTTGAGAATAAAGCCAACCCCGAGGCACTGCCCAAGAGAGCAGCACAAGCAGCTCCTGAATAACCTCCTAGGGATGCCTTGAACCAGTTTCCCCTGCATCTGCTTGGACATTTCTATACATGAATCAATGCATTTCCTTTATTTGCCTCATAAAAATAATAATAGTCATAAGAAAGCCAACCTACCTGAACCATCTGCTTCTAATTCAGGCGGGTCCCCTCCACGGCCCCACATGGACTCAAGAGCTCTCCGTCACTNTCCGTCACTCCCCAGCTTCCTTGACAGAGTGGACAGGCCCTAAGGCCCCAGCAGCTGGAGCTAGTGTGTCACCGCAGGGGAGACTCAGGCAGTCCCTGTGCTGTGACTCTCTGCTGACCAGAGACCCCTGCTTCTGGGAGGTTT
>NW_023198456.1:0-296 GCF_002007445.2 Ailuropoda melanoleuca
AAATTAGAAAACAAGAACACAAACAACATGGAAAACCCACAAATCTGTGGAAATTACACAATATGCTCCTACACAGCCTGTCAGCAGAAAAGAAATCAAAAGGGCACTTTCGGGGCGCCTGGGCGGCTCACTCATTAAGCATCAGCCTTCGGCTCAGGGCGTGATCCCAGGGTCCTGGGATCAAGCCCCGCATCGGGCTCCCTGCTTCACTGGGAGCCTGCTTCTTCCTCTCCCACTCCCCCTGCTTGTGTTCCCTCTCTCACTGGCTCTCTCTCTCTCTCTGTCAAATAAATAAA
>NW_023198456.1:317-1106 GCF_002007445.2 Ailuropoda melanoleuca
AAAAAAAAAAAAGAAAAAAAGAAAAACAAAAGGGCACTTTAGAGTTACTTGGAGAATACAAAAATGAAGAAACCACATACCAAAACTCATGGGATGTAGCAAAAGCAATGACCAGAAAAAAAGTTTTTCATTATATATGCCTACCTTTAAAAAGAACCAAGATTTCAAATCAATGACTTAGCTTTCTGTCAAAAAGATGCCAAAAATACAAGAGCACACCAAACCAAAAGCAAGCAGAAGGAACCACATAATACAGACAACAGCAGAAACTCAGGAAATAGAGAATAAAAAACAAGAGGAACTTCAAAGAAAGCTAAGCTGATTCTTCCAAAAGACCTTTGGCTAGACTGACCAAGCAAAAAGGAGAAGAGATTCCAATTACTTTGATCAGAAGTGAAGGAGGAGATTACTGCGGACATTATGAAAATAAAAAGGACTACGGGGAATACTACGAACAACTGAACGCCAATAAATTAAACGAAGTGGAAAAATTCCTAGAAAAAGATAAACTAGAAAATGACATAAAAAAAAAACCATAGGCAATCNGAACAACTGAACGCCAATAAATTAAACGAAGTGGAAAAATTCCTAGAAAAAGATAAACTAGAAAATGACATAAAAAAAAAACCATAGGCAATCTGAAAGACAAAAAGACTGAGTTAGTAGTGAAGAAACTACTGACAAAAACAAGCTCACCCCCGATGGTTTCTCAGGCAAGTTCTAGCAAATATTTAAAGTGCAATCAACATCAATTTTGCACAAATGCTTCCAAAAAATAGAGGAGGTAGG
>NW_023198457.1:0-601 GCF_002007445.2 Ailuropoda melanoleuca
GAATTAAGTGGAAAAAAAGGAGACTTTTTGGCTCTGATAACTAAACCATGAAAAAGAATGCAATAGCTGAACCCAGTCTCAGTGTCAGATTTCCTCACTATATCTCTTTCTGTTTCTAGCTGTATATCCTCTTCAGTCTTTAAGTATCTTGTTTTCACTAGCGTCTGTGTCACCTTCTTCCAGATTTGCTTGACAAACTGTGTGGTTCTGGAGATGTTAACTGTACCCTTGGACTCAAAGTTATGTACTAGACAACATAGAAAGTCTCAGACTGCGCTACTAGCCTATTGTGTCATTGACCTTTTAGGTGTAAGACTGTTTTTCCTTTTTTTAATTGAGATATAATTCACATACCAAAAAATTCATCTTTTACTGTGTATAATTCAGTGCTATTTACTATANCCAAAAAATTCATCTTTTACTGTGTATAATTCAGTGCTATTTACTATAGTTACAAAGTTGTACAACCATCACCACTATCTAATTTCAGAATATTAGATTACCTTGAAAAGAAACCTTTTACAAATTAGCAGTCAGTCTCCATTCCCTACCCCCTTTCCTCAGTCCCTGGAAATCATTAAACCACTTTCTGTCTCTATGG
>NW_023198458.1:0-571 GCF_002007445.2 Ailuropoda melanoleuca
AATTTAAGGAATGAGCACCCTTTTCCTCACCTTCATTTTTTTGCTTTTTTCCCTTTCAGGAGCTAGATATTGAAAACTAGAACATTCAAATGAACAACTATACCATGACTAGAACATGCATATATTGGAAAAATTAGAAAATGATCATGCATGCACAGGGAAAGGCTCAGGGGAAAAAAAACCCAACTTGATAAGACCTTAAGTTTAAACCCTCAGGCTGATCCTCAGCACAGGGACAGCCTACAACAATCAAACAAAAATAATATCAAAAACCAGCAAACCCTAGGTAAGAGGGAGAATTTGAGGTCCAGAGTTACCACATTATTAGACTAAAATATCTCATGTTCAACAAAAAATTACAGGGCATACCAAAAAGTATGGCTCATTCAAAGGAAAAATTAAAACAGAAGCTATCCCTAAAAAAGAACTTACAGCACATACTAGACAAAGACTTTAAAACNAAATAAATAAAATCTTTAAAATAAAATAGGAAATGTTATATTACTAATAAACTAAGGTGTAGAGAGGTAACATAGTTTGGGAAAACAAGTAAACTAATGGCTCTGGATCT
>NW_023198459.1:0-846 GCF_002007445.2 Ailuropoda melanoleuca
AGAGAGAGAGAGAGAGAATAAGCCGGAGAAGAGGCAGAGGCAGAGGGAGAAGCAGACTTCCCGCTGAGCATGGAGCCCGACGCAGGTCATGATCCCAGGACCCTGAGATCATGACCTGAGCCAAAGGCAGACGCTTCACTGCCTGAACCACCCAGACACCCCTCTTCAGTCAATTTGAATCTTCAAGAGGGGTCTGTGATATTCTAAACATTCTCAGGTTTCCTTACCACCATAATATCCCCTTAGACATGACAGGTGGTGTAGCGTAGTGGAGTGGGGAAGGACACAGACATGGGAGCCAGATTATCTGAGGATAAACCCTACCTTTGCCACTTACCAGTTGTATTCGTTGTTGACTGCTGTGTAACATATTCCTGCATACCTGGTGGCTGAAAATAACACAGATTTATTATCTCATAGTATCTGTGGCTCAGGAATCTGGGACTAGAGTTCAACTGGCTCATGGCTTCAGCATCTTTCACAAGGCTGCAATCAAGGTGTTGGCCAGGGTTGGGGTCTCAGCTAAAGTCTCTGCTGGGGAAGGATGGGATTCCGAGCCCATGTGGTTGGTGGCAGAATGGAGTTCCCTGTGGGCTGTTGGCTGGAGGTTGCCCTCACTTTCTTGCTATGTGGGCCTCTCCAACATGGCAACCTGCATCCTCAAATCCAGCAGGGGAGAAGTCTGCTAGCAAGATGGTTGTCACGTCTTACATAGCCTAATCGTGGAAGTGACAGCCTGTGCATTTGGTATATTCCTTTGGTTAGAAGTAGTTAGAAGGGGTACCTGAGTGGCTCTGTCGGTTAAGCTCTGACTCTTGGTTTCGGCTCAGGTCGTGATCTCAGGGT
>NW_023198460.1:0-674 GCF_002007445.2 Ailuropoda melanoleuca
CTCTAGAGCCACTTCTAGGGGGCTAGTGCCTTCTGTGTTCTGAGAGCTGTGTCCTAGTGCCGGGGGCCAGGTGCCCTAATGGGAGGGACTTCTTGATGTCTGTGCTTCAAGTTTGCTCTTGACACACAGGGTCTCTCCACTAAGCTCGTGGGCTCCGTCTGTGCTGCAGGTCCACACGGGGCTAGGGGTTAAGGGGCTTCCTTCTCGTGGTCACACGCTGCAAGGTGCTGCTTGAGACCTGTTCGCCTCCTTGCTTTTGCAGCCACGGGAGGCCTCACATCCTGTCTTGGTTGAATCTGATCTTCAGAAGGTCCTGCCTGGATAGCTGATGCAGCTTCCACTGCCCTTTCTGTACGCCATAATCAAAGCACTTTCTACATTTTCTCTACACCACCGTCTTGCTGGCCAGGTAATGTTGGATGCACTGAGCTAAGAGGGGATGAAATTCTAGAGGAAAGGCACAGCCACCATAAAGGTGAGGAGGCAGGAAGCTTCGGGGGGAATTNGGGGGGAATTGGGGACCTGCCCGGTGAGGACTTTCCATCCAAAGTGTATGCTGGGGATGTCTCCTGGGAAATGGTGAGTGCTTTCTTGAGCATCTAACACCAGCTGGCGGGCCACCTTCACCTCCCTGCTGGGAGTATCCGTGGAAGAAGCCTCTCACTTAGAATTAT
>NW_023198461.1:0-623 GCF_002007445.2 Ailuropoda melanoleuca
CTTCAGAGTTCAGCAGGAACACTGGGCAATCTGCTGGCCATGGTGAATTATGTGCGTGTCTCCCAAACTCCTTACGCTTGCTCGGATTTGTTCTCGTGCGTTATTTCCTAAGCCTGGAATGCTCATTCCCAGTCTCCCTGCAACACACCCCACAACACTCAGCTTGAATATCACTATCTCTAGGAAGTCTGCTCCGATAGGCTCAGGGTTGCATCAACAACACAGATTCTCCAGAGTGTCCGCTGAGCTACTTTTCACTGCTGCAATTATTCACAACCCTCCCTGAAGTGGGATCCTTAGCCCTCACGAAGCAGGAACTGTCCCCAGTGCTGAATGGGGAATTTGACAGATACTATGTAATTAATAAAAATATATGCTAGATAAGCAATTAGGAATAAAATTAAAAATACCATCCATAATCATAATCNGAAAATACCATCCATAATCATAATCCAAAAAATAAGTACTTCCTTTGTAAGTACAAGAATAAAAACAGAGTAACACAACTGTGGCTTTGACAAAAAATAATAATTTACTGGATTCCATTCCTCGGCAATCCTAGTAGCGGGTCTCAATTCAGACATGGCTGGATCCAGGGTTTAAACTCTGTCTTCAGGACATGC
>NW_023198462.1:0-1555 GCF_002007445.2 Ailuropoda melanoleuca
CTTTAATATGGTCGAAGGGTTGCACTCTTACTATGTGCCGCAAAACATGACAAGACAAGGCGGTCCCCGCCCAGAGTCGCAATACAGAGAATATACAGAACCCATGCCAACGTGCCCCCCCGGGACCGGACGAGGCGTGTGAACCGAACGCCCGCAGAAGCCATTTCTGACAGCAACGGGGCCCCCGAGGAAATCGAGGCGAGGCCCCTCCTCTCTCTCGCCTTCTTCAGGCCCTTCCGCGGAAGCCTTTTCCACCCTGCGCGGGAGACGCCCCCCCGGCCCCCCCAGCAAGGGCACCCAACCCGCAGCACGCATCCCTCCGGGCCTCGCCTTCCTGCCGTTTCGAGCATCCTTGCCGTCCCCGGGGAAGGAACGGGGCCTCCAAAGGCCCGGAAAGCTGCTTGCGAGCCGAGGCGGCTGATGTGGTTTCAGGAACAGAATCTGGCGCAGACAACGCAGTCCCGGAAGAGGCAGGGCCTCCCTGCTCGACGGCCGCCCGCAAAGCAGCTTGCAGAGGGAGGGAAAGGGCGTCCTAGAGACTTGTTCGGGGAAAGGACGTGGGCAGATGCTCGCCTGGGGGCGGGGGACGCAGGCAGTATACTTCAGTTCTCTGATGGTTCGAGAGACCGGACCATGGCTTCACCGGATGGGTGAATGCACCCGGCCCAAGCTTGCAGTTGGGAGATAAGCTTAAGATGGGGTGCCCACATAACTCAAACCTTGGCCAGTCCAACTGCAGGGAGCAGAGATATCCATGGAGGGTCCAACCGCAAGTTGGGAATGGGGAAGATGCTCTCAGGGCTTGAAAAGGCCCAGAAACATGCTCTCAAGCGGGGATTTTCTGCTCCGCACAAAGAGAACCGCATGGTCACGGGGGACAGGGTCTTCTTCCTATTTAGCAAGCTGTACTCCTCTCCTCCCCGTGGGAAACTAAGCTGAGCCTTGACTGGGGATTGAGCTGACGTAGCGGCTGTTTTTAACCACACGTCTGAGGAAGAGCGGCTTTGCTGTCTGGGGCTCCTGGCCATCANCCTAGAGACTTGTTCGGGGAAAGGACGTGGGCAGATGCTCGCCTGGGGGCGGGGGACGCAGGCAGTATACTTCAGTTCTCTGATGGTTCGAGAGACCGGACCATGGCTTCACCGGATGGGTGAATGCACCCGGCCCAAGCTTGCAGTTGGGAGATAAGCTTAAGATGGGGTGCCCACATAACTCAAACCTTGGCCAGTCCAACTGCAGGGAGCAGAGATATCCATGGAGGGTCCAACCGCAAGTTGGGAATGGGGAAGATGCTCTCAGGGCTTGAAAAGGCCCAGAAACATGCTCTCAAGCGGGGATTTTCTGCTCCGCACAAAGAGAACCGCATGGTCACGGGGGACAGGGTCTTCTTCCTATTTAGCAAGCTGTACTCCTCTCCTCCCCGTGGGAAACTAAGCTGAGCCTTGACTGGGGATTGAGCTGACGTAGCGGCTGTTTTTAACCACACGTCTGAGGAAGAGCGGCTTTGCTGTCTGGGGCTCCTGGCCATCAACCGAGTCCCGCCTGTAGTCTCTTA
>NW_023198463.1:0-841 GCF_002007445.2 Ailuropoda melanoleuca
CTGCCCTTGCAGGAGATCACCACTGAGTGGAACAATTTCAAGAAGCTTGAGTTTAGCTACCTTTGTTGGTACCCTACTTGGCCAATGGGAAACTCCTCCACATTCTTGCCAGAAAATTTTCTCTAAGCGAGGCTGCTCTCATTACTGCCTTGACATTATAAGCTATGTTCACATTTCCTAACCCTAGGGAACACCCATCACTTTCTTTTAAAAGCTCTTCCACTGCACTCATTCCTTCCCTGAATAGAGATGGTTCTCAAATTTAGAGAATTTAGATAATTCCTTTGGGAAGTTCCCATAGGCTTAAGACAGGGATGGGAAGAAAAATCTAAATGCCCTCCACTTCTGTGTAATCTCTTTCCTGAATTCTCCCAAAGAACTAGATGTCAGGGTGAACGTACAAAGGACTGGGTTAGTCACCTCTGAGCAGGTCCATAGCAATATGTCTATTTAGAAGCGAGGGTACCTGTAACCCATTNCCTGTAACCCATTCTCCGTAGCTTTAGAGCCCTACAAGTATTCCAGGACAACGGAATAAATATGTTTTCCTCTGGGCTTCCTCTCCCTGAATAACGCCTGCAACTGATGAATAGGTAGCTGTATATAATATATATTTCTAGGCAGTATTCTATGAGATTTACATGTAAGAATGCCTGATGCCTTCTTTTTCCAGAATATAAAGATCAACGTCATCTTATAAAGAGCTATACAAAGCAAAAATATAACATAAATTAGAACTGATGTAAAGAGATAAGGGGGTAGAAACATATGTTAGAGCCAGAAATAAGGTTGATCTGCAAGTGTAGTCCATGAAATTCTAAATATTTGCAAAACAGAGAAC
>NW_023198464.1:0-1145 GCF_002007445.2 Ailuropoda melanoleuca
CTCAAAGAAATGCTAAAAGTAAAAATTAAAAATTAATTTTATTTTTCTCCAAATCTCGTGAGTTTTTATTATTTGAGAAACCTCTATTGCTTAAGTGCATACCATATTTTAACTAACTTATCTAATTAGTTTAAGAGAATTTATTGGACATTTCCATCATGTGTCCGAGAGTGATTCCAAGTTGAATTTGATGTGCTTAATTAAGATATATTGTTCCTAAAATATTGTGCACATTGTCTGAATAGCTCTCAATATATCACTGCTGTAAATGTAATGGAGACCATATCTCATAGTATTAAATTTAAACAACATGTCCTATATTAAACAAATACTTTGGTTTCTAAATTTTCTAGTTACACGCCTATTGTTTTACTACATTATTACTAGTAACAACATAAACTCATAGGTTTACCTCAGCAATCTTTTTTTTAAAGATTTTATTTATTCATTTGACAGAGAGACAGCCAGTGAGAGAGGGAACACAAGCAGGAGGAGTGGGGGAGAAAGAAGCAGGCTCCCAGCAGAAGAGCCTGACGTGGGGCTCGATCCCAGAACTCCAGGATCACACCCTGAGCCAAAGGCAGACACTTAAGGACTAAGCCACCCAGGTGCCCCTACCTCAACAATCTTTTAAATCAATGTATAAAATTAAAATTTGGGTTTTTTGCTATTAAGTATGCATGTGAACTTTGTAAACCTGTATAAAACAATGACATATATGATACATTTAATTCATTAGTTTTCTTTCTCTATTATTTCTCTTTCTCAAACATAATAAATATTAACTCTTCAGTATTATTTTTCTCACATCAATAGAGGAATACTTCTTCCTTATTTTATATATATAACATTATGTCAATGTATTAATCATCCAATTAACATCTTATTTTGAAATTGTCATTCTAAGTTTTATTAAATTATTTCATGTATGTTATATACTCAGCTACCCATTACCAAATTTCAAGATCATAATCCATGNATTATGTCAATGTATTAATCATCCAATTAACATCTTATTTTGAAATTGTCATTCTAAGTTTTATTAAATTATTTCATGTATGTTATATACTCAGCTACCCATTACCAAATTTCAAGATCATAATCCATGGTCTCTGAAAACACTATGCCAAGAAATTTATTTCTAT
>NW_023198465.1:0-831 GCF_002007445.2 Ailuropoda melanoleuca
CTTCCCCGCGTTTTGGCACCCAAGAGCTTTTGTCAAGGTTTCATTATGGAGGCATGATTAATTAAATCACCGATTTAATTTAAACCATGTGGTTGAATTCAATCTCTAGCCCCTGTCCCCTCTCCAGAGGTGGGGTGTGGTGCTGAAAGGGCCAACCCTCTAATCACTTGGATGGTTCCTCTGGCAATCAACCCGCCCCCCCAAACTATCTAGCTCTCCCCGCTTTGCATTCCCCACCCCGCAAAAAAGGACTCATTATGAATAACGAAAGATACTCCTATCACTCAGGAAATTCCACGTGTTTTTGAAGCACTGAGCCAGGAACCTGGACCAAAGCAGATATATTTTTTATGATATCACTCTCCCTCTACCATGCTGTCTCCTGCAATAAAAGGCTGAAGGAAGGTCTTAAGAGGTCAAATTATCCATNTTCAAATTATCCATCCCACTGCCTCCAGGTAAGCCTGTATTTTAATCATGGAAGACAGCTAACTATCATTTTCAGAAAAAAAAAAAAAAAGACAAGGGGGGGACCTGAGTGAGTCAGTCAGTTAAACATCCAACTCTTGATTTTGCCTTAAGTCATGATCTCAGGGTTGTGAGATTGAGCCCCACGTGGGGCTCCATGTGGGGCTCCATGTGGGGCTCTGCACTGGGCATGGGGGCTGCTTAGGATTCTCTCTCTCCCTCTCCCTGTGCCCCTCCTCACCTCCCTCCCTCTTCTTAAAAAAAAAAACAAAAAAACAAGGAAATATCATAGGGCCAGAAGAGCCCCCCGTCAGTACATTATGGCCACGCATTTCCAGAGTCCCAGGGTGACATGGCCATGCG
>NW_023198466.1:0-774 GCF_002007445.2 Ailuropoda melanoleuca
ACTCTGAACAAACACGAACATTCTGGACTTATTAAGCCACCTACGGATGCAAGGATGCATCAGCTGTCGGTGAAAGGCAGCTGTAGGGTGAACTGTGGTCAGAGACCCAGGCTTCCCCCTCCCCGTTACTGGTTGTATGATGGGGAAATGTCACTTAGCTTTTCTGACACTCAGAATTTTCTCATCTCTCAAATGGAATAGTAACCTCCATCCAGTGTGACACGAGCCCAGCCAATCAGAGCCCCCTGGCCACAATGACTGGCTCAGGGACGGACACTCCCTGACACTTTGTTGGAGCTATTGGGAGAGAGACATTCTTTTGTCCTGCCGTGTCTGGGTTGCTAAACTGGTTGAATTTAAGCCACCACTTAAGGACAGCCTGCTTGAGAATAAAGCCAACCCCGAGGCACTGCCCAAGAGAGCAGCACAAGCAGCTCCTGAATAACCTCCTAGGGATGCCTTGAACCAGTTTCCCCTGCATCTGCTTGGACATTTCTATACATGAATCAATGCATTTCCTTTATTTGCCTCATAAAAATAATAATAGTCATAAGAAAGCCAACCTACCTGAACCATCTGCTTCTAATTCAGGCGGGTCCCCTCCACGGCCCCACATGGACTCAAGAGCTCCCCATCACTCCCCAGCTTCCTTGACAGAGTGGACAGGCCCTAAGGCCCCAGCAGCTGGAGCTAGTGTGTCACTGCAGGGGAGACTCAGGCAGTCCCTGTGCTGTGACTCTCTGCTGACCAGAGACCCCTGCTTCTGGGAGGTTT
>NW_023198467.1:0-2242 GCF_002007445.2 Ailuropoda melanoleuca
TCAGTTCTTATATTTAAGTCATTAGTCCATTTTGAGTTGATTTTTCTCTGTGATGGCAGATAACAATCCAGTTCTAGTCTTTTGTATGTGGATATCAAATGTACCAACACCATTTATTGAAGACACTAACTCTTCCTATTGTGTACTCTTGGCACCTTTGTCAAATGTTAGTTGGCTGTCTGCATGCACTTATTTCTAGTCTCTCTATTCTGTTCCACTGATCTATAAGTCTGTGTTTCAGGAAATAAGGGAAGGGTATTGAAATCTCTGATTAAAACTATAAGTTGATATACTTCTCCTTACAATTTTCTAAATTTTGCTTTATGAATTTGAAACTCTGCTTTTAAGGATGTGAATGTTCAGGGTTTTTATTCTCCCCCAACTGAATTTATATTTTACTCTAAATCCTTATGTATATTGATAATCGATTTTTTAAGACTACATCTTCCATTCCATAATTACTATCATATCTGTTTTACTGACTGATATTGGTCTTCTGTTTGAGTCTTATTTTCCTGCCTGTACACACACCTAGTAATTTGTATTGGATGCTTCACATCTTGGTATTATCTGTAGATTATTTATATTTTGTTATCTTCTTCTGATTAATGTTGAAGATGTTTTTCAATGCTAAGATATTATAACCTTTCTTGTTCAAATGGTTAAAATGCAACAAAATTATTTCAGGAAAGTCTACAGAATATTTGGATACTTTCTGAAATGCATCACAATATTTCCTATTTTATCACTATGCTAATGTCACTCACACTTTGTTTTTCATAATGAGCTAACATATAGGATTATACTGTCAAATCATACTTACATGATTTCGTGATCTTACTCATTATAAGCTTTTATTAAATAATTATGGGTTATAGGTAACTAAGGGGTTCAGAAAAAAAGGCAAAACAGGTAAGTTTCTGGGACATCAAGGCCAGTTTCCCAGGTCTTTCCTTAGAGGAAAAGTAATTCCTTTGGCTCAGCCTCAGACAACCTCCTCTAGGTCAGTATGGATTAGATTTCTAACTGAATTTCACAGGGTTCTTCATACAACTAAATGCATTTAAACTGAAATGTTTCCATTCTACATTACCAAGGTCTATATTTGTAAAACTTACATGACATTTCTAAGAGAGTCGTGCCTCATAAATTCCAGATTCTATTTACAATGGGTAATCCTTTAAGAGCAAAGGAATTTAAGAAATAAAGTCTAGGGGTGCCTGGGTGGCTCAGTAGTTAAGCGTCTGCCTTTGGCTCAGGGCGTGATCCCAGAATCCTGGGATTGAGCCCTGCATCAGGCTCCCTGCTCCCCTGGAAGCCTGCTTCTTCTTCTCCCACTCCCCCTGCTTGTGTTCCCTCTCTCACTGGCTGTTTCTCTCTCTGTCAAACAAATAAATAAAATCTTTAAAAAAGAAATAAAGTCTATTTCTTCTAGAAAATATCTTTAGTTGATTTTCCTAGAGTCCAATCAATAAGAAATTCAATGTGGTTCCCCTGTCTTCTTTCCTTTACCCCAGGGGTTTCTTCACAGTGAAGAAAATGAATGGTTAGCAGACAAGCTGCTTTAATTCATTCTCTCATACACTGATAAGCACATGACTTGCAACAACTTGGCCACCACGAAAGTTACCCCTATTATAATATTTTTGTTGTGCCATTATATCACAAATTTAGCAAAATACCTAAAATTATCGTAATGTGAAAAAATAATGACCAAGTAAACCAATTCATTAAAATGGTGTTCACATACCTATACTCCACAATATAAAAGTTATCCATAAAGTAGACACAGAAGCAAAGGAAAAAACCAATAAAAATTTGAAGAAACCAGAGCTTAAACATACTTAGCCTTTTTCTACATAGCTTTTGTTTTCTTTACAATGTATTTAAAAAAAAGAAGTTTGTTATATGCTGTTATAATTATTATAATAAGTACATTAATTCCATCCTTTTTACTCCATATTCCCAAATTTGCCTATTTCTTGTTTCCTGATATCAACATTTCTCACTCTTTACTCCTGCCCTAAACCAATGCTTTAAATGCCACCAAGAGATATTATTTGATAATAAATTATGTCAAGAATTTATTTTTAAAAGATTAGATCAACATNAGGTCCATTTGCGTGGAAGATGGTACTCCATCCCCTTACTCTAAGTCTGAATGCATTTTGGGGTTCAAAATGAGTCTCTTGTAGACAGCAAATGGATGGGTCATGTGTTTTTATCCAATCTGCAACCCTGT
>NW_023198468.1:0-2692 GCF_002007445.2 Ailuropoda melanoleuca
GCCCAAAGTCACACAGCCAGTAAATTGTGGGCTGGGTTAGAACCCAGCCTTGGACAAGTGACCCCATCATCTTAAGCCTCAGTTTCCCTTCTGAGAAAAGACAGCAGTACTAGCCCCTACCCCGAAGGGGACTCAGAAGGGTGCACAGGATTGGAAAGCACATAGCAGATGCTCACTAAAAACAGCTGTCATTTTGACACGGGCAAACGATCGCAGCGCCCCAGCCAACCCCGGGGGCCTCAGCCTATGTGTGGGGATCAGAGTGGGCAGCAGCGGCGCCTAGAAAGTCGGGGAAGCTCGGTGGTTCCAGAGTATGCTCTGGTCTTGCCAAGCTCAGCTTCCTCCTACCAACATGTAGTCAGAGGCCCTCGCTCATCACTTCTGTTTTCAATTTGTTTTCTGAGGCCACACACAGGAGTTTCGTTTTCTTTTTCCCCAGAAAGCTGGTCAGGTCAGGCTGACTAGGCTTGTTTCTGGAGTGTGAACAGCAAACACCCACTCAGCTGACGCGTCCCTTCGCAGCTGCGGGAGCACCAAGTCCAGCTGCACAAAGACACCCTGAGCCTGTCCTCTCCAAGCCCCGGGGCAGACGCCGGCTGCGGCCCCCACGTCTCCAGGCTCCCAGCCTCCACAGCCAGGATGGCCCAGGCCCCTGGGGACCCTGATGAAAGAGGTACTTTCTTCCTTCTAAGGAATAGTGGGCTCGCCCAGGGGGGATTGGCACCTTTCTTTCTGGCCCTTTCCTTGGCTAGATGACAGCAATGATAGCCGACAAGGATCCCAAAGCACCGTGGCCGCAGGAGTCGAAGGGACCCCAGGGTCTGGTTGGGAAGGCCGGCTCTGCCCTGGGCACCTTGTGACACCCTCCGCATGCCTTTCAGGAGCCCTCGGGGCAATCGCCACCCTGTCTGCGTTTTTAAGACGAAGTCACTGAGGCCCCGCAAGGGGAACTCCGGGCCACAGGGCTGACACCTGGGTCTGCACACCTGTCCTCACGCTCATTTTAAGAAACAACAGAAGCTGCTTTGAGAAGAGGCGGACATGCATGCCTGTGTTTCCCTCGGTACCGCAGATAACACCTCACTCCTGGAAGAAAACCCAAGGAAAGCGAGCCGTGTGCTGAGCAATGGCCGTGTGTCCTAGAGAGCTTGAGGGCTGTGGGCGGAGGGTGGTTTTGTTTTTGTTTCTTTTGATTTGTTATCATTAGCTGATTTACTCCTCACTACAATCTTTGCGGTAGCTGCTCTTATCCCCAGTTCACAGATGGGAAAAGTGAGGCATAGAGAGACCACATGGATGGCAGAGCGGAGGCTCAAACTGCGGAAACCTGCCGTCAGAGAACAGAAAAGAGGACAAGTGGGGGACTGGGGAGGGTGCCAGCAGGGAGCGCCCAGGGCCTGGGCTGGTTCCCCAGGGTTCTGTGGTACTTCCCAAGGGGGACAGGCAGGTATTTGTTACTCAGTGGCTGAATTTAACTTCTCCCTCCTGGGTGTTCCTTTCCAACCAGTCACTTACACCTCATCCGTTTTACAGCCTCGCATTTACAGACGCGCCAGCCTGAAGACTCAGCCCAGGAGGCCAGCCAGCCCTATGGGCTCGGCCCTCACTCTGATCTCCGACCCCACGACCCCTCGGCTCCTTTGGGGTCAGGGGGGTGGGTGGAGGAGGAGGGAGGGGGAGAGGCTCACCCAGGGGCAGGCTTTTCAAGAACCAAAACTCTTTTCAAGACAAGGCAAAGCCAGGCTTGCCATTGATTGGATGGGGATCCCCGGCTGCTGGAGGTAGACCTCGGTGGGTGAAGGGGTGGGGGCCCCCAGGCTTTCGAATTGCACCTCACCTGCGCCCAGCAAGGATGAACATGTCCTGATCTAGGGGCGAGCCTTGGAGCCCAGCTGTAGAGCCAGCCAATGGGTTATCCCTTCCCCCACTAGGGCAAAACCCAGAAGGCAAAGGAGCGGGCTACTGCCCTGCCAAGGGTCCCCAGGTCTTTCCCAGAAGGACCCTGCTTTGCATTTCCCTTGGGGTTCTTGGGGGCAGACATTTCCTGGCAAGAGGCTGGCTGCTGCCCACAGAGCTCCCTCCAGCTTCCCAGGCACTGTGTGTGCTCTGTTCTCGGCGCCCCAAAGAGCCGCTGGCTTGGGTTTGTGGGAGCCTGTCTGAGATGAACAGGGGCCGTTCAGAGAGCTCCTCCTCGAGCCTCTGGGATTCTGCTTAGGGTTGAGTCTCTGGGATTCTGCTTAACCTCAGGTGGGGAATAGAGACCTGGGAGGGGTCATCTGGGCAGACACCTGTCCCTGAGGTGGGCAGATCCACTCAGACACTCGTTCATGCAAATGCTGTTTCCTGAACATCTACTGTGTGCCCAGCACTGTGCTAGACACCAAAGATGCCACGGTTGACCCAACAATCACACCAGGGGGTCCTTGGAGACATTCTGCAGGGGATCCCCTCACCCAGACACACAGCACCCCAATCACTTGGGGCACCTAGGTCGGCTCCCCAAAAGAGATGGTGTTTGAGTGAGACCTCTAAGTTGAGTAGATGTCGGGCGGGTGGAGAAGGGGGAGAGCATTCCTGACAGAGGCAGTGGTGTGTGCAAAGGCCCTGGGGTGAGCGGGCTGGAAGAGCACGGCAGGCTGGCACTTGGAGGGAAGCTCTGGCTGCCGAGCAGAGGATGGGCGGGAGGGATCCC
>NW_023198468.1:9181-9544 GCF_002007445.2 Ailuropoda melanoleuca
CCTGAGCCCACTGACCTCCAGGGCTGAGTTCGTGACCCTCCTGGCTGCCTGGCCCCGAGCCTTCCACCACTGTAGGCCTCGGTTGCCCTTCTATTACCTGGCCAAAACGGTGGCCCTGACCTACTTGGGGGTCAGGAGCCCCTTGAAACTAGATGGAAGTGATAGGTCCCTTTTCCAGGTATGTGGGTGCCCTGCTGTGCTCATGGCTGGAGATGGCACTAGGGGGTCTGGTCAGACTGCTCAACTGGATTAGCCCCTTTAATCCTCTCCAGGACCTCCTGATGTAGTTACTTTTATCAGCCCCATTTTACAGATGAGGAAACTGAGGAACAAATATGTTTAAGAAATTGCCCAAAGTCACAC
>NW_023198469.1:0-893 GCF_002007445.2 Ailuropoda melanoleuca
CGATCCATGCCGCTGGCGTCCTAGCGAACACAGGAAAATGACAGACGAGCCCCTTGGCGAACCCAGGCTGACGCCCCTTCGGGCACATTCTCCTATTTATTTCATACCAGCTGGTGGGGCTTCATCCCCCTCGTGGCCGTCTGGTGGCCTCGCGTGCACCGTGTTCTGTCTGTCCCAGGCCCAAAGTGTGAGTTTCTGGCCACGCGTGCCAAAGTCACAGTCAGCCCCTCGCCCACGGAGGAGGACACGAGGCAGAGGTTAACGTACTTCACCAAGGAGGCCGCGAGGCTGAGCCTAGGAACCAAAACAAGATTTAAGCCTGAAATGCCACAAGGCTAAGCCATGAAAGCTAAGGACAGCCCATCAGAAAGCCCGCTAAGCAGCGATTCCCTTCCTTGGCCTTTCTCTCTACGGGTCCGTCCCCCAGACTCCCGTGGGCCCAGGGCCGCCAACCCCCTCTGGCTTGTTGCTGCCCAGTTGAAATCCATGTTGCTCAAGTCAACTCTTAAAATGGCTACTACGCCTCAGTTTACCTTGTGTCTTCCTCACATCGCTCATCAGTTTCTCCACCTCTGGCAGGTGCCTGATGAATCGAGGAGGGGATCAATAACTACCCATCTTACACATTTCCCGGTTGTATCGGGCCAATGATCTTACAGTTTGCTAAGTTGACTTTGTTCAATCACCCAAAGGGAAGGAGGAGTCTGAATTTCCAGCTCTCCTTTGTAAAAATGACACTTGANCGGGGTCGTGTCGGGGAGGAGGAAATAATTCTTCTTTTTTTTTTATAATAATATTTTTTATTATATTATGTTAGTCACGATACAGTACATCCCTGGTTTCTGATGTAAAGTTCGATGCTTCATTAGTTGCGTATAACACCCAGTGCACCA
>NW_023198470.1:0-849 GCF_002007445.2 Ailuropoda melanoleuca
GCAGGGTTGTTTGTTATACTGTCTCCTTAAGTGCAGTTTCCTATTGCCTTCCAGTTCGCCCAGAACTCAATCTACTGATTTTTAAAGTACCCTGAGTTAAGCTCTGCTGATTGTAAAAACCCACAGTGTTAGGCTCCACTGGTTTTCAAAGCCAAGTGTGAAGATGACTCATTTTCCCACTGTGGGTCCCCAGTGACTGGGGTGTGTGATGTGGGTCTGATCCTCTCAATTCTCCATGCTTGTCGTATCTCTCCCATTCATGGTTAGTATAGTCAAGGTTCCCAGCCATATCTCCATAACCCTATTCTTTTCAATGTGATTTCTCTATGATTAACTGCAGAATGTCTGATCTGCCAGGCTTTACATCATTACTGAGTTAGTTGCAATGATGTGTCTGTTATCTCAGTGTGTCCACGGAATGAGGTAAGCTTAGGATCCTCCTACTCTGCTATCTTTCCAAACTTCCTGACCTAGACATCCTAAAACTTTCTACACTCTTCTTTGTTGCTGTCTCAGTGAGGTTAGTCCTTATAAAATTGTATTTAAAAATACAATAGTACATGTGTTAGTCATTTGTACGTCTTCATTGGAAAAGTGTCTGTTCATATCTTCTGCCCATGTTTTGATTTGATTATTTGTTTCACATGTACTGAGTTTGAGAAGTTCTTTGTAGAACTTGGATAGCAGTCTTTTATCTGTAGTGTCAATGGAAATATCTTCTCCCATTCCGTGCACTGCTTCTTCGTTTTTTGACTGTATCCTTGGCTGTCCAGAAGACTTTTATCTTGATGAAGTCCCACAAGTTCATTTTTTCTTTTGTTTCTCTTGTCTTTGGAGATGTGTCATGAA
>NW_023198471.1:0-860 GCF_002007445.2 Ailuropoda melanoleuca
GAGGCAGAAGAACATATCAGCGAATTGGAGGATGGGTTAGTAGAAGAGAAAGCTAAAATAGAATCTGGGCTCAAAAAAATCCATTGTCAAGAATGTAGGTTACGGGAGATTACTGACTCAATGAAACGTTCCAATGTCAGAATCATCAGCATCCCCTAGGGGGTGGAGAAATACAGAGGTCTTGAAGAGATATTTGAACAAATTGTAGCTGAAAACTTCCCTAATCTAGCGAGGGAAAAAAACATTCGGGTCCAAGAGGCAGAGAGGACCCCTCCCAAGCTCAACCACGACAAACCTACGCCACGTCATGTCATGGTGCAATTCGCAAATATTAAATCCAAGGATACAGTATTGAAAACGGCCAGGGCAAAGAAATTTCTCACGTACCAAGGCAAAGGTATCAGAATTACGTTAGACCTGTCTACACAGACCTGGAATGAGAGAGAATGGGTTGGGGGGGCATTTTTAAAGCTCTTTCAGAGAAAACCATGCAGCCAAGGATCCTTTATCCAGCAAGGCTATCATTCAGAATTGATGGAGAAATACAGACCTTCCAGAATCGCCAGTCATTGACCAATATCGTAATCATGAAACCAGCCCTACAGGAGATATTAAGGGGGGTTCTATAAAAGTAAAAATGCCCCAAGAGTGATACAGAACAGAAAGTCACAATCTGTAGAAACAAAGACTTTACTGACAACATGGCATCATTAAAATCATGTCTCTCAATAATCAGTCTCAATGGAAATGGCCTAAATGCTCCCATAAAACACCACAGGGTTGCAGATGGGATAAAAAGACATGGCCCATCCATTTGCTGTCTACAAGAGACTCATTTTGAACCTAAAGATACATTCAGA
>NW_023198472.1:0-2819 GCF_002007445.2 Ailuropoda melanoleuca
GTTCCCTCTCTCGCTGGCTGTCTCTCTCTGTCAAATAAATAAATAAAATCTTTAAAAAAAAAAAAGATAAAATAAAAATAAAAAAAGATCAGGACCTTTTGTTCAAATTAATAACTAGCTTATGATGTGCATAAATTTGCTTAATTGAGTTCAAGAGGCTCGAAGTCTACATATATAAGATAAAATAAATGAATTACTCTACAAGTCTTAAGCACATTTAAATTCAATGTTCAAGACATGAAGAATATTTTCCTACCATCTTTTAAACCAATCAAGTTAACATTTTGTTTTAGACAAAATAAATATTCATATGACGGTTCCTATTGTGAGTTCTTATAGATGGAGGTTACCAAACAGGGATGAACTTAGATTTCTCCACAAAGCCAGGTGAAGAATGCAGGTCCTCAGCCTTGGGGCAGGATCACCGTAAGGGCATAGGTCATTATATGTGCCCAGTACATCCCATCACCACACAAAATCCTCGAAGACCTAACAGATTGTGAGAACTACACAGATGTTGCCAAGTCCCCCAGTGATTTGGTTCCATGCCTGTTGTATTATACATTATACATTTCCAACACTGAGCCAAAGAAACTCACTGGTGACACAGACATAAGGAGCTATAATTTGCATGATTTTTTCATCAGAAGCAGAGTTTTCCAAACAGTGGCAAATGTGCCATAATTTTAGATAATACACAAATGAACCTTCAAATGAAATTAGTAGTTACATATGTATTTTCATCGACATTTAAAATACATAACTAGCAAAGCAACTTCATATTTTTATTATTTAAGGTGTGACTATTCTTACAAATTTAAACTGACACACTAAAAATTAAAAATGTGCCAATTTAAATTTGAATTTTAAAATTTTAAGAATGTAACAGTAGATGGATATGGTTAAAAAGATGACGGTGGTTTGCAAATTTCTGAATATTTAGCAGTGCCAGGCCTTTTTTTGTTACTAAAAATGTATTTGTTTTTAATATTTAATAGTTAAGGAAGCTAAAAGTTTAAATTAAGAAATTTACAGGTGTAAGTAGTCCTGGAGAATTTTCTCCCTTGGGGCCCCTTAATGGGCTATTCATTGATAGGGTGAATGTGAGTAATAATCCTTATATTTGCATGCTAAACTGTGATTATAGACATTTACATATATATGTAGCTTATATGCAAATACATTTTACACATATGCAAATTCATAGAGATTACAAACATTTCTCTATACAGAAACATTCAAAATTTAAATTGTGGCCCTGCACAATGCAGATAAAAAAATTTTTTAGTTTTAAATTTTAAAAAAAATTTAAAAGGCTCCTGATGCCCTGCTGGGCTGAGTGACTAAGACCTGGGGCAGGTGCTCTGACCCTTCTGTAGGGCTCATCTGCAAAACAGGGGTAATAAATCCCCTGGTCATGGTCAGGTGTAAAGGAGTGATTTCTAAAAAGGCTTTTTAAATATTTAAATATATAAATATAAATATATATAATTATTATTATAACCTTTATATGGGAAGTTCCACAGTTCTCCAAGAGGATTAGGGAAAAAAAAAAAAAAGACTTCTCTGCCCTTGATTTTAGGCTGCAATTGAGCTCACCCCCAGGGAATTCAGGAGCAGAGCAAACAACTGCAGGGCCAGACCCATGTGACACAGCACTCAGAACCAGCACCTGCACTCAATAGTTACCTAGGGTCAATTTTTGGCTTCCCAACTCCTTCACCTGCAACAAAGTCTGCAGGACAATGAAGCACAGAGCTCTTCCCCAGGAAAACAGAGGGCTGCTATATAGGATCGATTAGTGGGACATGTGAACCAGGCTCACTGAGGGAGCTCCTGAGATAGCAGGGGTGGCAAAGGGGACACTGAAAAGTGTGGGAGCTAGGGCGGCGGCTGTGTCAAGGGTCTCAACTCAAATGCCTTCTGATGCTGAACAGATAATGAACAAAACTGGACAAATGTGGGCCATGCTGAACTGGTGAGCAAATGCCTAAGCTAAGAGAGGCAGTCATTGCCCAGTACTAGCTGAGTGTTATCAAGTAAGACATCGTTTCATTTGTCATCAAATGAAACTGACTTTTCAGGAGAAGCTGTAAATCATTTTAATGTAACATTTCCCACTTACTACTTGGGAACTTATTTCCCCAAAAATGTTAAATCGTCTGCAAGCCAAATAAAAAGTCTGTGGGCCACTCGCCATTCTAGAGTTGCCAGACGAGTGGAGAAAAGGCAAATCACAAGGAGAAGACTATTTTTTAGGCATTTTCTAATGCCACACCAAAAACAAAAATAACCAGCCTGTAAACCAGAGCTGACAACTTCCTTGCAGGAGTGTTCAGAAGACTGACCAAAATGCTAGTTTTCATAATCCTCCAAGAAAGTAGTTTGCCAGTGTTTGTCTTTGGCCCCGATCAGTGTAGTACCATTAACTCCTGCCTACAAGTTCCTGGAACTTGATGCAGGACGACAAACCCATGACCGCTGCGAACATGCCCCTCAGCCACCTGGCTTCCTAATGAAGAACTAACAGATTTTCTGCATTTCCCAGCCTTCCCCTCAACCTGTGAAATTCGGGTCTCATTAAAGACCAGGCCTGAAGGATGGCGTGCTGTGGGCGCGAATGCAATCACCTTCCACGGTTATTCCCGTCCAAGCAAAGCTAACCTGGGCCGGCTCNCAACTCTTGGTCTCCACATTTCACTGCAACTGGGGGTACTATGGAATCCAACAAAGAACAGTTTCTAAAAGGACCACATTCATTCCACACCTGACCCCAACACCACATCTGCTCTCCCAGGACCCCCTATTTGCGAACAGGA
>NW_023198473.1:0-607 GCF_002007445.2 Ailuropoda melanoleuca
CGGTCTCTGGGTCCTTCAGGACGGGGACGTCCCTGCTGCCCAGATGCCATCCTCCCATGCCTCCCCTGCGCTCCCTCTCCTCCGTCAGCCGTGGAGTGGATTTGTGTCCTGAGCTCTCCTCCAGAAAGGCTCGTGCATTTTCGGATGTCTGACATGTGGGATTCTGTCCCTTCTGTCCTCACAGAGCCACGTGACCTTCTTGGCTACAGAGCATTCCCTCCCTTCTCCATGCTGCGGCAGTTAGCGCTGCTCCGTGTTTGCAGGCCTGTGTGTGGGAGCCAGGCTGGTGCTGGCTGTGAGCCGACTGTCCTGCCCTCACCCGGGGCCGCCGGCAGGGTATTTGCAGAACGCTCTTCGTCCGTCTCACTTTTGCTGGACGGCGCTGCCAGGGGCGAGCGCTTCACACCCTGCAAACTCGGCCAACGTNAAACTCGGCCAACGTGCATTTCCCTTACATGCTTCCCTTTCCTTTTCTCTTTGATTTTTGCCTCACTTCTATTCATTCTGGACTCCCCTCTCAGAAGGCGTCGATTTGCACGTTGAGTCTCTGCTCCCTGTCATTGTACAGGGGAAAGCAGGGTTCCTGCCCCCCCAGGCTGGCTGAGCA
>NW_023198474.1:0-411 GCF_002007445.2 Ailuropoda melanoleuca
TAAAGTCCCTTTTTTGCTTAATTCAAGGGTGTATATTCAAGGTCACACAGCTAATATGTGCCCAAGGAGCATGGGTTCAAGCTTAGGTCTCATTACACTGTGCCCACTCTTTTAGCCATTGAGCTCTAGAGGAGGAGAGAAGGGGGGGTGTGTGTGGTACAGGAGAATGGCAACTTGGGAAGGTTCTGCAACTCTGGGAAACTAGAGCAGAGATTTGTTGTTAGCTCCACCTGACGCCTGGCTCTGCCACTGTGAACTGTGTCTGTGACAAGGTACCCCATCCCTTGGAGCCTCAGTTTCTCCCTCTGTAAAATGGGGATAATGAAACATCTACCCCAGAGAAGGATCACAAGATTTATGCAAGATAATGAAGAAAAAATACTCGGCACTGCATTTAGGAAGCCCCCCCCC
>NW_023198474.1:422-599 GCF_002007445.2 Ailuropoda melanoleuca
CCCCCCCCCCAGTAACTACTGTTATTGACTTTGAACCCCCAGACCACCCATTAGTGGTCTGATTACAATGTGAATATTTCGTCTTGTGTTGTTTTTACTGAAGGATATTGAAATTTTTGAATTATTGTAATGATTTTAGCAAGACCAGCCTCCTCTCTGGAAGCTTTGAATTAAAAG
>NW_023198475.1:0-610 GCF_002007445.2 Ailuropoda melanoleuca
CCTTCGGCTCAGGGCGTGATCCCAGCGTTCTGGGATCGAGCCCCACATCAGGCTCCTCCGCTAGGAGACTGGCTCTTCCTCTCCCACTGCCCCTGCTTGTGTTCCCTCTCTCGCTGGCTGTCTCTGTCAAATAAATAAAATTAAATTAAAAAAAAAAGTTAACAATAGTAACACATGAAATTGTCTGTTATACAAGAGAATCAGTATTTCACCCCCATCTTCATGTAGGTATTCTCTAGCAAGGTGGGTGTTGGGTGAAAACACTGATAAAGACTGACAGCAGCTCTGGTACTGGTATTTCTAAGAACGACCTTGAACTGAATTTCCCGAGGATGATCAGCATATGCTCAGAAAGATTTTGTTGTTGTTNTGTTGTTGTTAAGTATCACTTGTGGTGGGATGATTCTTTAAAGTTGTTCATCATGTAAAGTACAAATAGCACATTTTTATCAACCCAAATCTTGTAAATAGCTAGAACAGCCCTTTCATCATATTTCAATGAATACACACTATTAATGTCTGCTGACTCAAACCCTATCTGGGTTCTTGATTCCAAATATATAAATATGCATGGTTAGTTACCTATGGTTAGTTTCTTAATCAATAAAAT
>NW_023198476.1:0-555 GCF_002007445.2 Ailuropoda melanoleuca
TTTTAATATTCAGTCCAGTTGACTTTAATGTGCCCATCGCAAATCTGACTTCAAACTCCCTCTCTACGTCATCCCTCTGACTCAAGCCCTACCGTAAAGTAGAGGGAGCAGGGCAGCTATGCGCCCATGCCCGCCTCTTCCGGAAGACTTCCTCTCTCCAGGGCAGGAGGAGGGATAGAAAACTGGGGTCTTCCCTGTTGCCGACCTCTCTTAGCTCGTTGTCTGTTGGCTCAGTATGGACAATGGGGTGGGACTAACGCTGCTGGCGTGGGAAGACTGAGCCCCAGCTGGTGGTACCATGTTGCCTTCCTCAGATGTCTGCACCACTTCATTCCTCTTGCAGGTGGTCCCTGCAAGATTTGAGCTCCTTATGTCATCTGCTCNTGTCATCTGCTCTCTGGGGCAACCTGTGGGCCCGTGGGTTTAAGTGGGAGCTCTTTTCGTTTGCTTTGGCTACTGGGAAGTAGGGAAAGTGATCCTGGCTCTTCTCCGTCTGACCATCCCATACACACTTAACACTCTTTGCCCTTGCTCTGGTATCACACGGAAAGGTCC
>NW_023198477.1:0-598 GCF_002007445.2 Ailuropoda melanoleuca
TGGAGAAAAGGAGCAACTGTCTCCCCAGTGGCGTCAGTTCCATAAATATTGCTTCATTAAGCTGTCTGCGTCGGTTCGAAGGGATGGATTCTAACCATGGCCAAGGTTGCAGCCTGCTCGTTGTGATGAAGCGGAGAGTCCGGGCTGCCAGCGCCACCTCGTCCCCTGTGCTGCGCCTGCCGCCACAGCGAGGGGCCATCGCTTAACAGCCAGAACGGGCCTGACATCTGCCCAAAGGACGTGCGTTTATTTATTTGAATCAAGCCTCCTCCATCGGGGGCACCAGTGGCTTCCATCCCAGGCAAACAGCAGGGAATTAATAATGATGGCATTTGACTTTCCCAAGACCTTCCCTTGGCANCTGGCAAAGTTTGCATCCATCCTGCCGGCATCTCGAGTTTGGAGGTAGGACGGGGAAGGTGGACGCTCTGTTGCCAACTCAGGTCCACGGGAAGGGAGCTCAGCAGGTGCCCAGGGCCCCTGCAGACCCTGCGCTTGGACAGAGCGGGGTCTGAAGGGATTGACTCGTGCTTGACCCCTCAGTGAGGGTTAGCAAAGCATTTGGAGCAGTGTTCTAAATCTGTGTCTTGGATCAATT
>NW_023198478.1:0-854 GCF_002007445.2 Ailuropoda melanoleuca
CCTTCACTAAATGGGCTTGATTTATTGTCACTTTTATAAAGTAAAGGCACACAGTAGTGCTTATCAGCCTCGACCTGGAATTTCTCAAACATGGATCAAAGCTTTGCCTCTACTGCTCACTAGAATGTGCCCGTGGGAAAGTTACTGACCCACTCTGAGCTTCATACTCTTGTTATGTATAATAAAACCTATTCATAGGCTTTTGGAGGACTGAATGGGATGACACAAAATGCATGTAGGTCCTGGTGCCTAATAAGTACTCAATAAACATTATGTTATTATTGTTACTTCTTTTTTTTTTAAAAGATTTTATTTATTCATTCGAAAGAGAGAGAGACAGCCAGCGAGAGAGGGAACACAAGCAGGGGGAGTGGGAGAGGGAGAAGCAGGCTCCCAGCAGAGGAGCCTGATGTGGGGCTCGATCCCACAACGCCGGGATCACACCCTGAGCCGAAGGCAGACGCTTAACCGCTGTGCCACCCAGGCGCCCCTATTATTGTTACTTCTTAACCTCAGCAGAAAACAGTGAATATCAGACATCCCTATCTCACTCTAAGAANCGTTCACAATCCATTCCCAAACCCCAGGTGGCCCAGGCGAGGAACTTTGCCATTTGTGACACAGGCTGAAAAAGCTGGCATTACCTGCTCCTGATGCTGTCCTTGAGAAAATGGCTGTGTCAGAACATCACTGCGTTACAACCCTCTTAATGTCATGGATCTCAACTCCAGAAACAAGCACTGGTTATCAGCATCTAGATTTTTTTTTTAATTCTGGTTGCTATTTTTTCTTTCTGCCTCCCTTTTCTTATTCCTGAGTTTTACAGGTGTCAGGAGATACCATCATTAAACTTT
>NW_023198479.1:0-319 GCF_002007445.2 Ailuropoda melanoleuca
ACTTCACGGAAATATCAACGAACATGATCTCTCATGAGTAAGGGAGCATAGGTGAAAAAGTTCTGGATTTTTGAAGACTCAGTGCCCTTCTTCTTGGTAATCAAGCAGAGCTTCCAGGAAAACACCTCCAGCGAACATCAGGTTTTCCCTGGGGACCCTGATTCCACACTGCTTGTATGGGCCTCGGACGTATCCTATCACACCTGACGTGGCAATGGAACAAAAGGCCAAAGGCGAGTCTGTCAGAAACAACACCGTGCACCGCCAGTCTTAGCACTATCATCAGCCTTCGTGACTAGGGATCCATGAGGGAAAGTGG
>NW_023198479.1:440-600 GCF_002007445.2 Ailuropoda melanoleuca
CTTCAGGAATTTCGATTACTCAGTGCCCTTCTTCTTGGCAATCAAGCAGAGCGTCCATGAAAACACCTCCAGCGAACATCAGCATTTTTCCTGGGGACCCTGATTCCACACTGCTTGTATGGGCCTCGGACGTATCCTATCACACCTGACGTGGCAATGG
>NW_023198480.1:0-1899 GCF_002007445.2 Ailuropoda melanoleuca
CTTTGCTTCTTTGAGCCTCAGTTTCCCCATCTGTAAAATAAATACCCATCGGTCCTGCTTACCATGGCACAAAGAAGACTGCCTACACCTGGCACATAGTAGGAGTCTAATAAATGTTAGGTGGGTTCACACGGGCCAGGCCTTTGGAACTGGGTAGCTCCAGGCTATCTGGGTGGGAGGAGGGAGCCTCACCTGGGATGTGTCGTGGTTGAAGATGACGGCGTTGAGATCCCCGCAGTTGTAGTGCTTGATGAGGTCCTCGGTTGTGTAGGGCGCCTGCAGGCCCCCCGCCCTCACGCTCTCATGCTGCAGCAGAGTCTGGTTCAGGGCAAACAGCACCTGCACGCAAGACACATAGAGGAGTAGGGCTGCGATTCCAGACCAGGCTGGGGACCCTGAGACCTCTAGGCCCAGCCTTCCTCGCTCTGGACTTTGGGGCAACAGGCCCTGAAACAGAGAAGATGTGTGGGGTCTGGTGCCGGCTGGTGTGGCCTGAAACCTTCCATTGGCCTCTGAACATGTTCAGTCCCTTCTCATCTCCAGCCCTTTGCCCACACAGGTCCCTGCTTCTGCTCTGGCTATCAACATCTTACCTAATGATGTGGCAACATGAGAACCTAGTTGTGTCTGGGTTTTGGAATGATGAGTAAGTTTGTCTTTTGACTAAATTTTTCTTATTCCTGTGCTTCAGGAAGTTCTAGAATGAGCACAGACTAATTTTGTAATCAACAGCACGGCAAACAAAGCAAGACAAACGAATGAGCAAAACAAACAGAAAACCTACTTAGATGTCAAGGCTCCACCCTAAGGCCACTTCCTCCAGAAATCACCCTCACTCCAGGCAGAGGTCTGAGGAGCCGGCCTCTTTGCATCAGACCTATGCTGGCACTCAGCACATTTCCTGAAGCTCCTCTGCGCTCTGGACCACTATGCCAGGCCCTGGGGACACAGCTGCACCCTCGCCAGACCGGCCTGGCATCAGCATCACGTGAAGCACCAGACAAAAATACCAGACACTCAGTCCCCACGCCCAGAATTGGAATCTCCGAGGGGGAGCCCAGGATGTGTATTTTTAACAGGCTCCCTGGGAACGACATTAGTGGTCTGATTGCTTCTGGCATGAGGACCACGGCTCTGATGGAACATGGACTGCCCAAGGTATGGGGGCACTGAGAGATGACCTCAAAAGTCCCATTTTAGATGGGGAAACTGAGGCCCATGAGGGGAAAGGACTCGTTCGACTCTGCACAGCTGGGACCAGAGCTGGCTTCATGTGATGGTGTATCCCAGACCCCTCTGGCCAACAAAAGGGAGGAGTCTGACCAGGATTTGTGTTCTTTAGCACAGGTGCAGGGAAAAGCTGCTGCAGTTCCTGGGCAGAAGGTCCGGAGGCCGTCTCAAGCCCCCTGTCCTTGCTGTCACCAGCCCCTCAGGCCTCCGCATGCTGTTTGCCCATCATCTGTTTGCCATCTTGGACCATAGCCCCGGGCCTCTCACCACACCAGTTCAGTCCCGAGCATCTCCCACTGGGCCCAGTGCAACCGGTCCCCCTCCCTGCAGACTCCCACCCCTCTCCCCATCCCATAGTCATCTGCCACAGTCACCTTTTGAAAGCACAAATCTGATTGTCTTCACACTCTCTCTTTTTTTTTTTTCCTCAAAACTTTCACAGGAGCCTCCTGCCCTCAGAGTAAAGGCCTAGCTGTTTGGTAGAGCCTGCAAGGCAGTGACCCGGACCCTGCTGTGGTCAATGACCTCGCTTCCTACTCAGCCCTCGTGTCTCCAAACACCCAGCTATTCAGCACCCTTCTGTCTCCCCGCTTCTTATATGCTGTTCTCTGCGCATGAAAACCTCCTGCCTCGGCTCTCCACTTGCAAACCCAGACTTGGCCTTCCAGG
>NW_023198481.1:0-1749 GCF_002007445.2 Ailuropoda melanoleuca
TTCTTGAGTCTTTGAAATTTTCCCCTGACCATTTCAGTGCTTATTCATGAACTTTGGTGTGATGGAAAATAAGAACTTTGGTGTGGGACCAGAGTTCACAAGCTGTGACTTAGGCCAGGCGGGTTCATCTCTCTGAATTTGCTCTCCTCATTGATGAAATGGAAATCACACTGCCTACTTTTAGGGTTGTTATGAGATTAACTGTGTCAACTTCTATAAAGTGTCTCAGAGTAGTTGCTGCATAATAAGTGTTTAGCAAGTGCTCTTTTCCCTGCAATCTTACTCAGAATTTTCTTTGATATCCCATTCTAAAGCCTTGTGCTTTTTATTTTTTTTTATTTTTTTATTTTTTTATTTTTAAAGATTATTTATTTATTTATTCGGCAGAGATAGAGACAGCCAGCGAGAGAGGGAACACAAGCAGGGGGAGTGGGAGAGGAAGAAACAGGCTCATCGCGGAGGAGCCTGATGTGGGGCTCGATCCCACAACGCCGGGATCACGCCTTGAGCCAAAGACAGACGATCAACCGCTGTGCCACCCAGGCGCCCCAGTCTTGTGCTCTTTAAATTTTTTTTCCTTTTTAATTTTTTTTATGACTAGGACTGTTTCTAGGGGTTTTGGAGGGAGTCATAAATCATCTTGGTTTTTTAAGAATTTCACTTGAAATCCATGGTCAGTGAAAATGCATTTTCTCTGTATGCCACTTGATCATCTTATTGGAATTAGAGTTAATAGATTTCTTTTCTTGTGTTAGGTGTAAGACTGTGATTTTTTTCTATTTTCTTTTTCCTTTGACTTCTTTGGCTATTGTGATTCTAGAAAACCTGTTTCTAAAATTGTTACATGGAAAAAGAAGGCACTTTCGTTGCTTCCTTAATGTTAGTGTAAATGAGTAGAAGTTTATAAGGAAAGCCCGTCACAGTGTAATTTTTAGGTAATCACGTAGTTTTAATGCATGGAATCAAATTGTAGATCTATCAGCTTAGTTTTCCCTGATTTCATTTTTGTAGCTTTTTTTTTTTTGGGAGTGGGTAGCTTATTCTTAAATTGGCATCTTCTAAACTATCTGAATTGTCCTTTTAAATACTATTGTGCATTATATTTTGTTTTTTTTCCATGTGGATTAAATTTTTTAATCTTGAAATGTACATACAAGACTATACAAACCTGTAAAATTAAAAGATAATTAAAAAACAGCTGTGTGCTTTCACGCAGCTTAAGAAAACAGTACCTATCAGTACTTCTGAAGCCTGTGTCATACTGATTATTTTCACCTGCTGCTTGTTATACTTAACCTATTAATTTAGTTATTTTGAAACTACATATAATTTTTAGTTTTATGTCATTATAAAACACCGTGACATGAGAGAGAAAACGTCATAGCGACCACTTAGTTCATCAGCTCCTGAGTTAATCTGGATTTGCCATATCATGCTAATGCATTCATTTCAGTCAGTTTCGCCAATCTTGATCTTTGAGGATTAGCATTGATTTTATAAATCTCAGTTAGTCACTGCTCTTAATTAGGTGTCTCAGTGTTCTCCCTCTCTCTCCTTCACCTTCCACGTCCCTCTGTCAGGAGAGATAGGTGCAAGGAGACTAAGTCTGATACCTACCTGGGCATTCCACGTGATTAAACTCAGCCTGTTGAAATTCTCTCCCTTGATGTGCTGTGGATTACTACTATTATGCAGTGATTTTCAGACAACTAAAAAATGGTTTGTAGGTTTAGCTTCAAAAACCAGTTA
>NW_023198481.1:2325-9278 GCF_002007445.2 Ailuropoda melanoleuca
GATGCACTTAGAGGGTGTTCTCATGGTTGTGGCTGTTAGCCAGATACCATGATGACTTTAATGTTTCATGTGGAGGTTGAATTTCTTGGACCATATTTTCCTGATTATAAGAGATGTGCTTACTTGTAAAAGTTGTGATGTACTGGAAAGTGTAAAGAGGAAAATTTAAAAGTCACCCAGAATTATTAGCCAAAGACATTCATTGTTAATAACGTTACATATTTTCCCCCAGAGTTTTTTCAGTGTATTTATTTTACTTTCCTGAGATTTTGCTTTGGGGAAGGTTTTTAGTGTATGACTTTTTCCTTCATGCCATGCAGTTACCGTAAGAACAGCTGAAAGGGTTATATAATATTTTGTCATGTGAATGTACCATAATCTATGTCAGCTTTTCTTTTTAGTGTTGAAAACTTTCATGGTTCCTGATTTTTAAATTATTTTTAATGATACACTTTTATATATAAATTTTGTATTTTCTTTCATGAAAGGGATCTCTAAAAGAGATTGAACATGAGGTATAGTAGACCACAAATGGACCATGAATCAATGCTACGTGAAGAAAGGAAAACTGTATAGGAACAATACTTTAGTGTCAAGGCTCATGTTTAAGTATGCTGTGTACAAATTTGGACATCATAAATGGGGAAAACAGGAGATTTGAGCAGGAAGAATGGACAGAGTCTGGCTAATTCAGTTTGAGAAGACACACTGAGCGTCTTGATGTGCAGTTGGGGAAAAACTGAGGAGTGTGGGTATGAGGGGTATTTTGTAGGCTGTGTGTAGCTATTTTCTGTTTCTTCAGTGTACAGGAGGAACATCATAAACTTAAGTTGGTATAGAGGAATTTAGCGTAGAATTTGTAACTGAGGATTGAACGTTTTGCTGTAGTTTATCATGAGAATTAATCTTTGAAATGGGTAGGTTTTCACTGTATTTAGGACTTTTTTTTCTGCTTAAGAAGGAAACAGTGCTTAAGATGGTATTTTAAAGGTTTTTCTAGACCTTCATTCCTAAGATGTGCTGTAATATTACTTTCAGTTTTCTCACCTATTATATGTCTCCTGGTCTTATGTGGAAATAAGAGCAATAATACTATGTTAAGATTTGTAGTTCTGATTGAAAGGACAAAGCAGGGGAATAAACAGAACTCCACTTCTGTACAGCTAGAGAATAGCACGCTCATGTATAAAATTGATTTCCAAAGCTGTGAACAGGGTCCCAGAAGTTGAACATCCACCTGGTGAGGCCAGTGGAATTGGAAGTAGAGCTTGGGGAATGTTCACGTTAACAAATAAGCCCTAAGTGTTAGGATTGTGACGGGNTCCTGAGTGTTAGGGTTGTGACGGGATGGCTGCTGATACCCATGCCAGTCATTTTTACAGGATTTCCATTGATCACAAAAATTCTGGGTTAAGATTTTAAGGTTTAAGATTCTGGGAAGATTTGGTTTCTTTACAAAATGTACGTTCCTTTTAGGAAATTTAGAAAATACAAAAGATAAGAATAACAGTTTCCTTCCATTGCTCCCTCCAGAGATAACTACTATTTACATTTTGTGGATAACCTGTCAGATTTTGTTTTGTGTGTGTGTGTGTGTGTGTGTGTGTGTGTGTGTGTTTTAATGCACACTGTTCTCTCCTTTTAAAAAACAAATGTAATCACATGGTGTCTGCATACTACTTTATAACTTTTTCTAAATAGAACAGTATTTTCCCTGTTGTTACTCACTTAACCGATGTGTTCATTGCACATCTACTCTGATGAAATAGAAATAGGAAGCTCACCAAGCAGGAGATTATGTCACTGGAGTAATAATATAACATAAATTAATTAAAAAAATAATAGTGGTGGATCACTGAATGCAAATTCAGAGGCTGGAGTGAGTGAAGCTGGATGAGTGGGAATTGTGGTGGTCTTGAAGGGTGGACAGGATATACAAAAAGGGTTAGGTAAAAAAGTGGCAAACTTTGGGTAGGGAAAATCATTTGAGCATTGGTGCAGGAGGAGGTTAAATGGCGTTTTATAGAATGCCATGCTAAACTCTCTGTTCAGGGCCAATAAGATTTGATCGAATTTTCTTAAGTTACAGAGGGTAAGTTAAATCCAGGTTGAAAATCATGTGCTTAAGGAAGATACGTGTGGCAGCTGTATGCTAGATGAATTGAGACAAGGGATAAGCTGCCTTTAAGTTTAGTAGCTTCGACCCCAGGCTGTGGTCTAAAATCACCTGGGGCGGGGGGGGGGTGTTGCAGAATTCTTGGGTTCTTCCGCATGCTTCCTGAATCAATATCTTTGGGTTTGGAGTCTGCAGTGTGGTTTTGAGAACCTCCCATAGTGTTTCTGACATACCACCCGGCCCAGGAGATGCTTATTTCTAGGGGGATCTGTAATACCAAGTATGAAAGAAGGACCTAGACCAAGGTGATTGCAGTGGGCGTGGAGAGTAATTAAGGCAGGAGGTATTTTGAAAATTGACAGGATTTAGTGAGACTGTTTCAAGTAAAGAAGGAAGCCGGCAGTTTCTAGTGAAGTTGGTGGAAGAACGGTGGCACTGGGGATAAAGATGGGAAGGTGAGTTCTGTAAGGAAGGAGGTGAGGATGTGTCTCAGGCATGGGGAATTGAGGTAGTAATGGCGCTGTAAGCCACCTGTAGCACCAGTTGGACTAGATACTGAGTTAGAGGTTAGCGTAGAGAAAAGAGTAGTTCAGCATTATTCGTGTAGAGTAAAACTTTGGAATATTTCTTTTGGAGGGAAAGATGGATAGAGAAGTGAGTGGAGGGGCCAGGGAATGGAACTGGAGGTAACACCTGAGGTTGGGGCTACAAATGAGAGACATGGAATATTTGGAGGATAACTGATGCTCTGAGATACAAGGCCACACACATTTTAAGAATTTTTGAGTTTTTCAAAAGTGTAGTTGGGAAAAATAAGGAAAACGAAACTCATTTACTACTCTTAGTAATAGGCTTGTTGGAGGAAGATGTAAGCTGCTAATAGCAGTGTGTGTTTTTGATTTTTTCTGGGCCTGGTTATTTTTCTGTATTTTTGAAATGCAAGGATAATTAAAAGCAGTGGTTTCTAAAATTATATATAATTATATATGTATAAAAGTACATACAACCGACTAAGTATATGTGTGCGGGCATTTATGTAAATTAATTATACATAATGTATATTTTATAAGTAAAATTATATGTGTGTGTGCATATAAATATATATGACCACTCTAGAAAAGTTAGTGCTATCAGAAAGGACAGAGCAGAGTGGTTTTCCAATGCATTTCTTTCCTTTTTTTTTTTTAAATTTTATTTATTTGAGATAGAATGAGAGTGTGTGAGCGAGTGAGAGAGAGTGAGAGGGAGAGCACAGGGGGTGGGCAGAGGGACAGGGAGAAGCAGGCCCTCCACTGAGGGGTGACCCTGGCATGTGGCTGGATCCCAGGACCCTGGGATCATGACCTGAGATGAAGGCAGGTGCTTCACTGATTGAGCCACCCAGGTGCCCCTCCAGTGCATTCCTTAACTAGTTATGAGAAGGGCTTGCAGGCTCCTGATTGAACATATTCTTCCTAAGTGTCCTCTGTGTGATAGGAATATATAAATGAATGAGATCAACCCAGATGTTGAGGTTGGGTAGAGAAATGTAGCCAGGGGTATCGCCACACGTTAGATCTTGCTCTAGTGTGACTCTCAGAGTACCTAGAAGTCATTTAATTCCTTTTTAATTCCTTTTATAAGTTAGGATCTATTGAATAATAGGAAGTTTGAGTACATTATATGTAGGTGATATAAAATGTATCATAAGCAAGCACATCAACAGAGATTCAAAAAGTCTTGGTGTTCATATTACTTTGCTTTTAATTCCTGTTAGCAAATGGGTAAAAACTTGGCTCCAAGGGTCAAAATTTATGGTAGTGAAAAATTGGAAACAACCCAGATATCCTCAAGTAGGTATTTGTTTCAAGTCAACTTTNTGCTTTATAAAAATTATAATATTCTGTTTTGGATGCCTTCCACCTTCTTCTGGAATTGCCTTCATGACTAAGGGATTATATAAATTTGTTATCTGACATTTGCATATATGCTTATTTCATCTTGAACCATTTTATTTTGGAAGCAGCATTTATAGGAAAGACATTATTTTTAAAAGATTTCTTTTTTATTTTTTTTTTAAGATTTTGTTTATTTATTCGACAGAGATAGAGACAGCCAGCGAGAGAGGGAACACAAGCAGGGGGAGTGGGAGAGGAAGAAGCAGGCTCATAGCAGAGGAGCCTGACGTGGGGCTCAATCCCATAACGCCGGGATCACGCTCTGAGCTGAAGGCAGACGCTTAACCGCTGTGCCACCCAGGCGCCCCTTTTTTTTGAAGATTTTATTTATTTATTTGACAGACAGCCAGCGAGAGAGGGAACACAGGGGGAGTGGGAGAGGAAGAAGCAGGCTCACAGCGGAGGAGTCTGATGTGGGGCTCGATCCCATAATGCCGGGATCATGCCCTGAGCCGAAGGCAGACGCTTAACTTTGTGCCACCCAGGCGCCCCATTCTTCTTCCCTTTTTTAAAAATGAGGAGCGTGTAATGTGTTATAATCAGAATGCAGTCTATTTCAGATAAATGATGGGAGAAGAACTTGAGTTTTTTACTTTTAAATGGAGAGAAGACTGTTGTTGAGTTCTAGCTTCAGAACAGCCTGATGGCGCATGATTGAGCTGAAATGGTGACAGCATGTGTTTGAGGCCTGCAGTTCGGGGTGAGTGGCTTGTATGTAGATTTGAGTAGTGCGTGCTGATGGGACAGGGAGGGCGGTGGTTGAGGCAGGCACACTAGAGATGGAGCAGCAAGGCCAGTTGCGAAGACCTTTCTAAGGTGAACCCAACACAAGAATTTGCCGGATGGATGTGGTGTAATCGCTGGGAAAGAGGTCCTGGGTGATGGTGACACCTGTCACCCAAGACTAGGAATACCGGAAGGAGAAACGGATTTTTTTTCCTGTCCTGCCTAGTCTTTCCTCCCTCTTTTGGGGGGCATGGGAGAAGGGCGAGGAGATAGCAAATTAAGGCNGCGAGGAGATAGTAAATTAAGGCATTAGTTTTGGAGTCATTTTGGTTGGATTTGAGTTTTTTTCTCTTCACCATTAGTCATTTGCGACTTCGGGCAACTTCACTTCTCTGGGCTTTAGTTTCCTCACCTGTAAAATGGGGATAATAGTACTAATTACCTTATATAATTATTTCTGGGAATTAAGCGAATAAAAGAATATGTATCTGTTAAAGATAAGACATCTCTTCAGTAATAACTATTATATGCTCTGATCCAGTTTTCTCTGCTGGACTAACTGGAGGAGAGTTTCTTTACCATTATCCTAAACTGAAATGCTCTTTACAAATTAATTTACTACTTACGAACTTTACTTCTTGTTTGGGATGGTTGGTGGAAGATTGAGTATGGGGTCTTAAAATCAGACCGAGACACACCTAGATTCTTGAGTCTTTGAAATTTTCCCCTGACCGTTTCAGTGCTTATTCATGAACTTTGGTGTGATGGAAAATAGGAACTTTGGTGTGGGACCAGAGTTCACAAGCTGTGACCTTAGGCCAGACGGGTTCATCTCTCTGAATTTGCTCTCCTCATTGATGAAATGGAAATCACACTGCCTACTTTTAGGGTTGTTATGAGATTAACTGTGTCAACTTCTATAAAGTGTCTCAGAGTAGTTGCTGCATAATAAGTGTTTAGCAAATGCTCTTTTCCCTGCAGTTTTACTCAGAATTTTCTTTGATATCCCATTCTAAAGTCTTGTGCTTTTTCAATTTTTTTCTTTTTTAATTTTTTTTATGACTAGGACTGTTTCTAGGGATTTTGGAGGGAGTCATAAATCATCTTGGTTTTTTTAAGAATTTCACTTGAAATCCATGGTCAGTGAAAATGCATTTTCTCTGTATGCCACTTGATCATCTTATTGGAATTAGAGTTAATAGATTTCTTTTTCTTGTGTTAGGTGTAAGACTGTGATTTTTTTCTATTTTCTTTTTCCTTTGACTTCTTTGGCTATTGTGATTCTAGAAAACCTGTTTCTAAAATTGTTACATGGAAAAAGAAGGCACTTTCGTTGCTTCCTTAATGTTAGTGTAAATGAGTAGAAGTTTATAAGGAAAGCCCGTCACAGTGTAATTTTTAGGTAATCACGTANCTACGTGGAAAAAGAAGGCACTTTCGTTGCTTCCTTAATGTTAGTGTAAATGAGTAGAAGTTTATAAGGAAAGCCCCTCACAGTGTAATTTTTAGGTAATCACGTAGTTTTAATGCATGGAATCAAATTGTAGATCTATCAGCTTAGTTTTCCCTGATTTCATTTTTGTAGCTTTTTTTTTTTTGGGAGTGGGTAGCTTATTCTTAAATTGGCAACTTCTAAACTATCTGAATTGTCCTTTTAAATACTATTGTGCATTATATTTTGTTTTTTTTCCATGTGGATTAAATTTTTTAATCTTGAAATGTACATACAAGACTATACAAACCTGTAAAATTAAAAGATAATTAAAAAACAGCTGTGTGCTTTCACGCAGCTTAAGAAAACAGTACCTATCAGTACTTCTGAAGCCTGTGTCATACTGATTATTTTCACCTGCTGCTTGTTATACTTAACCTATTAATTTAGTTATTTTGAAACTACNTTTAGTTATTTTGAAACTCCATATAATTTTTAGTTTTATGTCATTATAAAACATCGTGACATGAGAGAGAAAACGTCATAGCGACCATTTAGTTCATCAGCTCCTGAGTTAATCTGGATTTGCCATATCATGCTAATGCATTCATTTCAGTCAGTTTCGCCAATCTTGATCTTTGAGGATTAGCATTAATTTTATAAATCTCAGCTAGTCACTGCTCTTAATTAGGTGTCTCAGTGTTCTCCCTCTCTCTCCTTCACCTTCCACGTCCCTCTGTCG
>NW_023198482.1:0-1226 GCF_002007445.2 Ailuropoda melanoleuca
GCTGTGCCACCCAGGCGCCCCATGCAATTTTTAAATAGAAAGTAATCAACTTGGTTCTTGTTAAGATGAGAGTTTAGGAAGAGTCAAACAAATTATATTCTAAAAATGTATCAAGGTAGCCTTGCAATTTCTTTGTGGGTTTCTGAATTCTGGGGACTTGCACACAAAAAAAGTTGGGTTTGGATATAATTATTCCAATTACCTGTTAAAATATTAAAATTGCATGTAATCTGTCCCAGAGTTTTGTCTTCTTTTTTTGTACCGTACCGACTACTTGAAAAAAATTTTTTACTTTGATCTGAAAAACCCTGGCTACTATAATCAATCTAAATTGAAGCTGTTAGTCTCCTGACTTGAATGTTATTGTTGAAACTGGAGAATGTTACTGCGGAAACTGGACGTAGTCATGCCAGCCCTGAGCTGATAGTAACTCTATCAGATAGCTTGGGCTGTCATAACAAAATACCCATAGACTGGGTGGCTTAAACAATAGGAATTTATTTTTAACAGTTCTGGAGACTGGGAAATCAAAGATTAAGGTTCCCTGTTGAAAGCTCTTTTCTTGGCTTGCAGATGACCTCTTTCTTCCTGTGTCTTTTCCATGACAGGGAGAGAGAAAGTAAACTCTCTTATCTTTTCTTATAAGGACACTAATCCCTTTATGAGGGCCCTCCTCATGACATCATCTAAACTTAACTAGCTCCCCCAAACCCCATCTCTAAATACTATCACACTGGGGGTTAGGGCTTCCATGTATGAATTTGGGGTTAGAGGACACACAGTTCAATCCATAGCAATAAACTCACATTAAGTGAAAAATCGGACTAGTTTAACAGGTGTCATAGATAATACAGAGAATCATGAACACTCTTGCAGCCTGTTTGTTTCATTTCGTTTTGTTTTTGTTGTTTTTAATTACATTAAAAATATTTTATTTATTTATTTGAGAGAGAGACAGAGAGCACAAGCCAGGGGAGGAGCAGAGGGAGAAAGATAGGGACAAGCAGACTCCCTGCTGTATATGAAGCCTGATGAAGGGCTTGATCCCAAGACCCTGAGATCATGACCTGAGCTGAAGTCAGACACTTAACTGACTGAGCCATCCAGGTGCCCCAGTAATTTGTTTGTTTGTTTTTTAACTGTTTTGCAGCATTCCTAAATTGGTGTGAAAAAAGGAAGAGAATCTACTTATTTTTCTGAATAATCTAAATTTTAGCATTTTATCA
>NW_023198483.1:0-823 GCF_002007445.2 Ailuropoda melanoleuca
AATTTTCAATCACATAAAAAACCTCAAATACATAGTAATAAATCTAATGAAAAATATGCATGGCTTCTACATAGAAAAGTATAAAATGCTCATGAGATAAATCAAAATTCTAAACAAATGAGGAAATATAAAAATTCTATTGATTAGAAAACTCAGTATGGTGTAAATATCAATTCTTCCCATGTAGATATTGATTTGGTACAAATCTTAATTAAAATCCCGGTGGGGTGTTTGTTGGTTGATGTAACTGTTTTGGTGAAAACTGGCAAGCACATTCTAAAATTTATCAGCAAATTTGAAGGGACAGGAAGGACCAAATCAGTCTTGAAGAATAAAGTTGAAGGACTCAACTCTAACAGATATAAAGACATTATACTGACAGGCTAGGTGAAACAGTGTGATTGGCCTGAGGATTAATAAGTAGATCTATGAAACAAAATAGAAAGTCTATAAACAGACTTACTCATATATGGATAGTTGACTTACTGCAAAGGTGGCATTGATACACAGTGAAGGGAAGATGGTCTTTCAACCAGTGGTGCTGGTGGGCATGCAGGAGAGGTTGTATATAAATGTCGTATAAAGGAATCTTGACCCCTTCATCATCAAACCCAAAACAATGGATTCTAGATGAACTGCGCTGTCTGGNTGCTGTCTGGTGTCGTAGCCACTAGCAATAAATGCCGATTCCAATTCAAATTTACTTAAAATGAATTAATAAGACTAAATGAATGGAAATAATTAAAATTAATAAAAATAAGCTTAAATTAAATGCCCATCTTTTTCAGTCTCGCTGGTCACATTTTAATTGCTGAGCAGCCAC
>NW_023198484.1:0-837 GCF_002007445.2 Ailuropoda melanoleuca
TGCCATGATACTTGATTAGTAAGTATCATCCTCAGGACACATCCATACCCCAAAACCCTCTCTCTTCCAAGTACTATCTGAGAGGAGTTTCTATTTAACTAAATTGCATACACTGCTAATTTTCATTTACTTACCTGATATTTTTGAAAACTTCATGGACGTCACTGAAATTTATTGTACATTTAATATTTTTAATTTTTGTTGGGAAGATGTCAATAATTGTCATAAATAAACTTTTATTTAAAAATTACTTATGTCAGTGTAAAGAAATTGTTCCCATTCTCATACCTAATTTTTTGAGAGTTCCAGATAATAAAAGGCAAACACAGGCTGCCAGAGCCATAACCACTATTCTTTGCCTGCCTGGAAAGCAGCTTTGGTTGAGGAGAGAGTTGGCCCCATGGCGCTCTCTGCTGACCATGAAGCTCACAGTCCTGCATTTTTCTCAGTAAGAAAATATGAATCTCAGGCAGATACTAAAAATAAAACCAAACAAAATGATTTACAGCTTGTGTTGACCTGACACCTATGTCTTTAATGTAATAATAAAATCAATTAAGTTAATCCTTTTAATCTTCCATTAAAAATTTGGGGGGTTTGCTAAAGATCTGTTTTTCTTAACCTTTATAGGTACTGATCATTTACTGTCCAATTCTAATTATATTCAATTGTCATTTCTTTGAAATGATTTTTTTTTCCTGTGGCTTTTAAAGTTTGTGAATTCTGATAAAGGTAGTAAGAATGATTAATTTTACTTAAAATGGAAACAATAAAATAAAGCAGAGGCTAATATTAGTTTTAAGGCTTTTATTTTTAGTTGTAGGAGTTCTATCAATT
>NW_023198484.1:4687-5302 GCF_002007445.2 Ailuropoda melanoleuca
TTTTTAATTTCTGTCAGATTCGCTCTCATTTCTGCCCTTAGGGATTCTATATTCTCAGCAACGCTTTCTCTGATGCTTTTTTCAAGTTTACTCATCATCTTGACCATTGTTGCTCTGAATTCCATTTCTGATAATTGGGATACATCCATATGTATTAATTCTGTGGCCGAGGCCAATTCTGTGGCAGAGGCCACAGACTCATTATCTTTTCTTTGCTGGGGGGGACTTCTCCTTCTCGTCATTCTGATGAAGAGAGATTGCAGGGTTGTCCAGAGCCCAAGTGTTGACTGGGACCCAGGCCGTGCGCCCTTGTTTTATAGAGATCTTAGGGATGTGGGCTTCTTCCTTAAAGAGTTTATTTATTTATTTGAGAGAGAGAGAGACAGACAGCACGAAAGGGAACCCAAGCAGGGGAGTAGGAGAGGAAGAAGCAGGCTCCCGGTGGAGAAGCCCGATGAGGGACTCCTTTCTGGCATGTTGTGATCACAGCCTGATCCGAAGACAGGAGCTTAATGACTGTGCCACTCAGGAGCTCCGGGTTGTGGGCTTCTTGATTTTTCAGCCTGCCTTCTGGGGGAGGGGCCTGCTGGCTGGTACTCAAAAAACCCTGTTTGG
>NW_023198484.1:5568-7575 GCF_002007445.2 Ailuropoda melanoleuca
CCCGGCGTCCCAGCCCTCGGACCGGCGCGTCTCTGTCCTTTGTGTTTCTAACCCAGCCAGCCGCCAGTCGCCAGCCGCCCCGCGTGGGCTCCCGGAGCTCCCGGTCTCCGTCTGGTGTCGCGGGTGCTGACCGCGAGTCCGCCTGCTCCCCCGTGCAGGTGGCCCTCCAGCCCCCAGCCGCCAGCCGGCCCGTGCACGCTCCTGGAGCTCCTGGTCTCAGCCTTGATCCAGTGAGCACACCGGAGCTCCGGAGCTCCGTGAGATGCTTGGTGGCGCACGCTCCCGGCTCACGGACTCAGTCTGCTGTTTCCAGAGTGCGGGTCCGCGGTCCGCCCGCTCCCCGGTGCAGGTGGCCCGCCAGCCGCCCTGCGCGCGCGCTCCTGGAGCTCGCGTTCTAAGTCTGTTGTCTCGCGGGTGCCGTCCGCGAGTCCGCCTGCTCCCCCGTGCAGGTGGCCCGCCAACCGCCAGCCGTCCCGCGTGCGCTCCCGGAGCTCCCTTCTCAGCCTGCTGTCTCAAGCGTGCGGGTCCGCGGTCTGTCCGCTCCCCCTTGCAGGTGGCTACCGCTTCCCGGCGCCCTGACACGGCGGCTCCCTCCCCCTTCTGTTTAGCTTCCGATATCTGTGCGCGGTTTCACGGCTCCCCGCTTCGTACCTCGATACTCAGCGCTGGAGATGTTCATTTGTAGAGATCCAGATGTATCTTCCTGCGTCTCAGGCTGATTCCGTGGATGTTCCTGCTGGTCTGGTACCTATCCAGCTCAACTCAGGGGACCGGCTGAAAAAGGGGTCCCCTACTCCTCTGCCATCTTAACTTCCTCCTAACCTTAAAATTATGTTAGGAGACCAAAGTAACTACTTTCAAAAACTGGTAAAAGTAAAGGAAAAGAATCAAACATTTAATCTACCTTTCTTATACAAATTGTACTTCAACGTAACCAAATACTTGAGGATGTTTCTCTTTACAGACATTTTCCAGCAAATGAATAAGGTTTTATAAAATTAGACGATCACCATTTGGCAATCTTTAGTGAATTAATGGATCTAAACAATAATTATCAATGTTGCCAACATTATTCTAGAAGCATCAACAGGATGTTATGTGCCTCCAGACAGAACTGTCGTCATCCTCCCTTACCTGTGGGGGATATATTCCAAAATCCCAGTGGAGGCCTGAAACCTTGGATAGTACCAAACCCTATATATACTATGTTTTTCCTATACATCCATATGTATTATAGAGTTTCATTTATAAATTATGCAAAGAGATTAACAATAATTAATATAGAGAACAACTATAACAATATATGATATCATTTATAAATTATGCAAAGAGATTAACAATAATTAATATAGAGAACAACTATAACAATATATGATAATAAAAGTTATGTGACTGTGGTCTATCCTTCAAAATATCTTATCGTACTGTACTACCCTTGTGTTTGTGTTTAAAATGCCTACATGATGAGAGAAGTGAAGTGAATGATGGAGGCATCGTGACGTACTGTAAGGTTGCTATTGACCTTCTGACGATGTGTCAGAAGGATCAACTACTTCTGGACTGTAGTTGACTGCGGGTAACTGAAACCACAGAAAGCAAAACCACAGATAAGGGAGTGGGGGGACTAATGTATAACCATTCTCTCTTGGAACAACAACAAGGAAAAATTTATCCAGAGCTAACTACTAATTTACAGAAATTACAAGGGGTAGAGGGACATTTCAAGCCACATCACAGGGATGTAAGGGGAAAAATTCAGACTATGGAAAACTCACAGGACAAACAATTTGGGTTTTTTGAACAACAACAGCAATAGCAACAGCAAAATTACAGGACAAAAAATGACATAGGAAAACCTGTAGATTAAAAGAGACATAAAAGTAAGTCACAGCACAAAGTCTTCCGTTCTGACTTGTACAAACAACCAGATAATTTTCCTGAGATAATCAAGGAAATTTGAAAACTAATGAGATATTTGCTGATATTAAAGAATATTGTTACTTTATT
>NW_023198485.1:0-449 GCF_002007445.2 Ailuropoda melanoleuca
TCCCCCGCGTCTCCCCTGCCCCGCGTCTCCCCTCCGTCGCGTCCCCCCTCCCCCGCGTCTCCCCTCCGTCGCATCTCGCGCTTCCTGCCGTTTCGAGCGAGCGGACGCCTCGGAGAGGCCTCCTCCCCGTTAGCCGTCCCCTGCGGGCTCGCAGCATCAGTCTCACAGTCAGCGAGCGCGCCGGCAGTTCCTCTACCTTGCTTCCCGGCGGCCGAAGGGACCAGCAAGCGGAGAAGAACTTTAGGGGGTCGGCTCCGGCTGGCGGCGGGGATCGGGGACGTCCCGGGCTGCACACGCGCCGCGATGGGCTCTCTGCCCGCAGCCATGAACTGGACAGAGGCCGCGGACGCCGGGTACCTGAGCGCGGCTCTCGGCGCAGGGGCGGCGGCGGGAGCGGCTGAGGCCGAGTGGCTGCACCCGCTGGGCCCAGGCGGCAAACTCTCGGCCTC
>NW_023198485.1:574-969 GCF_002007445.2 Ailuropoda melanoleuca
TGGCGGTCTTCGGGAATCTCATCGTCATCTGGATCATCCTGGCCCACAAGCGCATGAGGACCGTCACCAACTACTTCCTCGTGAACCCGGCTTTCTCCGACGCCTCCATGGCTGCCTTCAACACCTTGGTCAACTTCATCTATGCGCTTCACAGCGAGTGGTACTTCGACGCCAACTACTGTCGCTTCCAGAGCTTCTTTCCTATCACGGTGGTGTTCGCCAGCATCTACTCTATGATGGCCATTGCGGTGGACAGGTGAGGAGAGAATAGGGAGGAGTCGGGGAGAAGGGAGAGAGAAGAGCTGGGCAATGGGATGAGGTTACCACGGACATGGTGACAAATGGATTTGATAAAAGGAAAGCGCCTAGGAAAGAGTTCTTGGAGAAGGGGGTCA
>NW_023198486.1:0-586 GCF_002007445.2 Ailuropoda melanoleuca
GTAAGAAGATATATCTGGATCTCTACAAACAGAATATCTACAGCAGTTGGTCTTGAGGTATGAAGCAGGGAGTCGTGATTCTGCAGGCAGATATCGGAAGATAAAGAGAAGGGGGAGGGAACCTCCATAAACTTGCACCAGAAAGGTGAGATAACACTGGAGCGCAAAAGCCTCCCAAGCTGGGGACCAGGCACAGACTGGTAGCAGCGGGGAAAGGACTTTAGGGCAGCTCCCCAGTCAGAAACCTGCAGCTATGAGTGCACACTTGTGAACCTGGGCGGCTTGCAGTTTTAGAAGTACAAAGGGCAGAGACATGCCCAGCCCCGGGAACATCTGGGAGTGCTGCTGAGGGGTGTACAACCCAGGAGACTGCANCACAACCCAGGAGACTGCAGTTTTTAGAAGCATAGGCAGAAACAGAGACAGTGTGGCCTGGAGAGCTCAGTGAAGAGCAGACTCTGATCTCTCTGTTCTGAGACAGAGGTTTGGATGTGGTCACTTCTGCTCTGACTCTTGGAAGAAATGCGGAAAGCCACCAGAGAAAACTGCCAGAGAATAAAAGCCTCAAAAAACTGGTTCTCACTGA
>NW_023198487.1:0-605 GCF_002007445.2 Ailuropoda melanoleuca
TCTACAGGACTGGACCATATAGCTATTTGGCTGTGAACTTGCCTGCCCTGTTCTTGAGGGAAAGGGACGAATGACCCCCAGAGTGATGCAGAGGTCATCAGGGCTGCCACTCACCACAGGCTCAGGGAGCTGGCTGTTTCCTCTGTTTCTGAAAGCCTTACCAACAGGGCTCTCACATTGGCTAAAGTGCCCCACTGGCCAAAGACACAGTGCTGCCCCCACAGAGCCATGGGGGTGATGCTGCCATACTGGTGAGCCCAGAAGGCATGACATTAAGCCAGATGGATTATTCTAAAGCCTTAAGATCTAATGGAATTTGCTTTTCTTTCTTTTTTTTTTTTAAGATGCTTGTTCAATAAATTTATTGTCTTTAGCTGAAAAATCTTCATGGAAATTTGTGTTTGGTTATTTAGCTTTTAGCNCGTTTGGTTATTTAGCTTTTAGCAGCCCACTCCAGAACTCTGAGGAAGTTTGTCTTCTGAGCTACTCAGTCTTTCTTTGGGCAAGAGACATTTTGGGATGATTCCACCTCTTTTTGTTTGTTTTTAAGATTTTATTTATTTATTTGAGAGAGAGAGAGAGCACGAAGAGGAGTGAAGAGCAGA
>NW_023198488.1:0-2524 GCF_002007445.2 Ailuropoda melanoleuca
CACATTATGGGATATATCATTTCCAAATATCTTCTCCCATTCACTAGGTTACCTTTTGTTTTGTTGATGGTTTCCTTTGCTATGCAAAAGGATTTTATTTTCATGTATTCCCAATAGTTTGTATTTCTTACCCTATCCCTTATCTGAGGAGACATATCTAGAAAAGTGTTTCTATGGCTGATGTCAGAGAAATTATTCTCTGTTTTCTTTTTTTAAAGGATTTTATTTATTTACTTGAGAGAGAGAGAAAGCACAAGTGGAGGAGGAAGGGCTGAGGGAGAGGAAGAAGCAGACTCCCCCTGAGCAGAGAGCCTGATGCAGGGCTTGATCCCAGGAACCTGAGATCATGACCTGAGCCAAAGGGAGATGCTTAACTGAATATGCCACCCAGGATCCCCACTATATATTCTTCTAGGAGTTTTATGGTTTCAGGTCTCACATTTAGGTCTTTAATCCACTTTGACTTTATTCTTGTGTACAGTGCTACAAAAGTAATCCAGTTTCATTCATTTATATGTAGCTGCCCACTTTTCCCAGAATCTTTTTTTANCATCTTTTTTTAGACGAGACTGTGGTTTCCCCATTGTATGTTCTTGCCTGTTTTTCATAGATTCACTTACTACAGATTTGTGAGTTTATTTCTGTGCTTTCTATTCTCTTCCATTAGCCTATGTGTCTATGTTTTGGAAGCACTGTTTTGTTTTCATTACTACAACTTTGTAGTATATCTTGAGATCTGAATTTGCGATACCTCCAGCTTTGTTCTTCTTTTTCAAGAATGCTTTGGCTATTCAGGGTCTTTTGTGTTCCATAAAAATTTTAGAATTATTTGTTCTAGTTTTGAGAAAAATGCTAGTGGTATTTTTATAGGGATTTCCTTGAATCTGTTGACTGCTTTGGGCAATAGGTATAGACATTTTAACAATATTAATGCTTCTAATCCATGAGCATGGCATATCTTTCCATTGGTTTCTGTCATCTTAGATTCCTTTCATCAATATATTGTAGTTTTCAGAGTACAGGTCTTTCACCCCTTTGGTTAAGTTTATTCCTAGGTATTTTAGTATTTTTGGTGCAATTGTAAATGGAATTGTTTTCTTAATTTCTCTTTCTGCTACTTGTTATTAGTGTAACAGAAACACTACTGAATTGTGGGCATTAATTTTGTATCCTGAAACTTTACTGAATTCATTTATTATTTCTAGTAGTTTTTTTGGTGGATTTGTTAGAGTTTTCTATGTATACTGTCATGTCAATTGCAAATAGTGGCAGTTTAACTTCTTCATTACTANGTCTTAGATTTCTTTCATCAATATATTGTAGTTTTCAGAGTACAGGTCTTTCACCCCTTTGGTTAAGTTTATTCCTAGGTATTTTAGTATTTTTGGTGCAATTGTAAATGGAATTGTTTTCTTAATTTCTCTTTCTGCTACTTGTTATTAGTGTAACAGAAACACTACTGAATTGTGGGCATTAATTTTGTATCCTGAAACTTTACTGAATTCATTTATTATTTCTAGTAGTTTTTTTGGTGGATTTGTTAGAGTTTTCTATGTATACTGTCATGTCAATTGCAAATAGTGGCAGTTTAACTTCTTCATTACTAATATGGATGCATTTAATTTCTTGTTCTTTTCTAATTGCTGTAACAGGACTTTCAGTATTCTGTTGAATGAAAGTGGAGAGAGTGATCATCTTTGTCTTATTCCTGATCTGGGAGGAAAACCTCTCAGTTTTTCTCCATAAAGATGTCATTTGTGGGTTTCTCGTAGATGGCCTTTGTTTCATTGAGGTACAATCCCTCTAAACCCACTTTGTTGAGGGTTTTATCATAAATGGATTTTGAGGGGCACCTGGGTAGCTCAGTTGGTTAAGTGTCTGCCTTTGGCTCAGGTCATGATCCCAGATGCTTGGGATCGAGCCCCACATTGGGCTCCCTGCTCAGTGGGGAATCTGCTTCTCCCTCTCCTACTCTCCCTGCTTGTACTCTCTCCCTCTCTGTCAAATAAATAAATAAAATCTTTTAAAAATAACAGAATAAATGGATGTTGAATTTTGTCAAATGAGTTTTTTCTACATCAATTGACATGATCATACAATGTTTTCCTTCATTTTGTGGATGAAATTTATCATGTTGGAGGAAGAAAATCTCAGAGTTAAGATGGCGGAAGAGTAGGGGTCCCGTTTTTCAGCTGTTCCCCTGAGCTGAGCTGGATAGGTACCAGACCATCCAGAAAACCCACGGAATCAACCTGAGACGCAGGAAGATACATCTGGATCTCTACAAATGAACATCTCCAGCACTGAGTACTGAGGTAGGAAGTGGGGAGCCGTGAATCCCCCCACAGATCTCGGAAGATAAATGGAAGGTGGAGGGAGCCTCCATGCTCGGGCGCCGGGAAGCAGTAGCCACCTGCACTCAGGAGTGGGCCAGACTCTCCGACCCGCACCAGTGAGAGAACAGACTGAGACTGTGAGCCTGGGAACGTGCGCATGACCAGACTGAAAACCAGAGCTCTGGTGT
>NW_023198489.1:0-604 GCF_002007445.2 Ailuropoda melanoleuca
TCTCTCTGTTCTTCAGAAGTCTTCTCTGAAAAATGTGAGTAATGGTGATAACTGTAATACCTCTTGCTGTAGGAGTCCAAATCATTTTCACAAAGCACTCTGCACAGTACGAGACGCAGCAAGTAAGATCACTCAGTAAGCATTAGACACTATTATTATTATCTGTTAAACTGTCATCATAGACCTGCCATTTATTGCATGGGGATGATATGCACATCCAATGGGAAACTGGCTCTGCAGACAGATTGTTCATGAGATGCGTTGTGCAAAATGGCCTTATGAGAACTGCAGAAGTAAGTCTTCCTGGCTTGCTGGGCTGCAAAAAAAGCCTTGTTAGCGTTTGCTTCTGTCCCTGTCCATCCTTCCACTCCTCCAAGCCTGTGTGTCCCAACTTATCANTCTGTTTGTCCCAACTTATCAACCTTCTGACTAAATGAGCCCCTTCAGGAACCTAGGAATCCTGCCCTCAAGACCTTCATTTCCCTCAGGCAGGAAGTTCCAGGACAAGGCCAGCCATTTTCAACACTGCCTTTCAGCTACCATCTTGCTCAGCAGAGAACCAGGCCAAGGCAAGGTCCAAACTACAAAAAACAGGTAACACAAC
>NW_023198490.1:0-1056 GCF_002007445.2 Ailuropoda melanoleuca
CCCAGGATCTTTGGGGGTCTGAGGGCCCAGGGTCTGGTTCCCAGCTGGTGACTCTGGTGTGATCTCAGGCTACCGCCCTTGTGGGTTCGCCCCTTAGTGGACCAGGAAGGTGATGGTCAGAGTTTCGTGCACAGTGGACTCGGGGTGCCCTGGAAACAGGCTGGGAAATTCTCCCCCTGCGCTTACAACCCAAGGATTTCATGGCTCTTTTCTTCTCTGTCAGGTTGCCTCCTTCTTAGCCCCTTTGATCCTCGTGAGCCTTTCTGGGTTTCAGAAAGCTGGACTGACATTGTCCTCCCATTTGACAGATGAAAAAACTGAAACTCCCCAGGTGCCCTAGCTAGATGGGGACACACTTGACCATTTCCCTTTCCTGCCTTCTCATATCCCTCCCCACCTCCCCAGACTCCTGACTTGTGCCAAGGCCCAGAAAGTTCTGGGAGAGCAGAATGGATTCTCTGGGTTCCAAAGGGCAAATATGGGATCATTATTTTCCCACCACCCATGAGCCAGGGGTTTCAGAGGAGACCCCTCAGGGAACATTGTCTCATGACTTTGATCTGGCAGCCATTCCATTCTCTCCCAGTTCCCCCCCACACCCTGTTTCCTATGACATGATGTGGGTCTCTATTCTATGGCAAACTGACTATGCTCAGAGCATATGGGAACAAGCCTAACCCTTTAGTGAGAGACACAGCACAACATCACAGTGACTAACGTACCCAACAAGTGACTCTCATACCAGGAAGTATAGGGACTGGGCAGATGAGTGAAGGAGATACTTATGAATAAGGCAGACAAAAAATATTTTTATCTTTCCTAGAACAGCATTAGAGAGCGTGCTTTCTCATGATTTGATAAAATAAAGTATCATCATGATAAAATCAGGCTCACATAATTTTAAAATCAGAATGTACAGTATGTTTCTTTGCTTTAAACTCCTACCTAAGCTAAATTCTCCTACTGTCCCTGTCTGATGCTGTCCTAATCTCTGCTTGCTCGCTGCCTGCCGCTCTCTCCTGATACCTGGTCGCGTTTTGGAGATGAGATAGAATT
>NW_023198491.1:0-740 GCF_002007445.2 Ailuropoda melanoleuca
TGTGGGTACCCTTGGGAAACGTGTAACACTGTTTTCTGTGCCTGTATCTTAATTGTATGCTGGTGATACTGTGCTGATATTTCATTCTGAGATAAAGCCATGTGGTTTGTTCCTTCTGACTGCTTCCTGTCCCATAGTGCACTCCCACGTTTTACCTGTGACCCCACTGGCAGGCACCTGGGCTTTCTTTCTAACACCTGCTGTACAAACAGAGCGGAAATGAGCCACCTTGTATTTGCTCCCTGTACAGCGACTTCTCTGTGGGGTCAATAGCTGTGCACCTGTCATCTTGCCTGTGCTGCCTGTCCACCCCTGGTACAGAGAAAGCAGCGTGCTTGCTGCGCCACCCGCGTCCCTGCCTCCCCATTGCCCACGTCCCCTCCAACATTCTGATCGGAAGTTCCTTGTCATGTGGGTCAGGGTAAACATTGTACCTCTAATTTTTCATNTATATTAGCATTTTTTAATTATTAAGTTTGGACATTTGTAATAAACACGTTAGTGCGTTAGGGTTCCGCATCTCTCAAGACGCTCCTTACAGCCTCGGCTTGTATTTCTACTCCGTTGAGCCCTTTTATTTTTTTACATTCAGGAATCCTCTTTTTTATTACCGATATAAATCATGTATCTGTTTCAGAATACACTGAACTGTATTGCTTGCAACACGCAGTAGGAGTTGCAAGCAAGAACACGGCCATTGCTAGAGACACAATGGCATCTAATAGGAATGAGTGTGAGCT
>NW_023198492.1:0-3825 GCF_002007445.2 Ailuropoda melanoleuca
ATTTTTTAAAGATTACAAATGATGTTAATAGTTGCACTAGATATAAAGGCATTTTGGTGACATCAGTAACACAAACTGGGGGAGTAGGGTTATTAAGAAATAGAGTTTTTATATACAATTGAAGTTATATTGGTATCAATTTAAGATAGATTATCTTAATGATGATCTGTATGTAATCCCCATGGGAACCACAAAGGTAATATGTATAGAATATACACAAAAGGAAATAAGAAGGGAATCAAAACATATCACAACGGAAAGATCAACTAAACACAAAGAAAGGCAGTAATGGGGGAAAAGAGAGACCCAAAAGCTACAGGCATATTGAAAACAAATAAAATCATAAAAGTAAGTGCTTCCTTGTCGGTAATTACTTTAATTGTAAATGGATTAAACTCCCCAGTCAAAAGATATGATTTAGCAAAATGTGTGAAAAAAATGTAGGATTCAGACAAGATGTTGTCTGTCACAAGAAACAAACTTTAGCTCTAAGGACACACATAGGTTGAAAGTGAAAAGATGGGGGAAAAATTCCATATAAATAGTAATGAAAAGAGAACAGGGATAGGATTATTAATATTGGACAGAATAGACTTGAGGTAAAAAATTTTTATAAGGAACAAAGAACAGTATGTAATGATAAAAGTATCAGTTCACAAAGATATTAATTATATATGCACAAAAATTTATAATCATATGTGCACTAAACATGAGAGATCCAAAATATGTGAAGTGAACATTGACAGAATTAAAGGGAAGAAAAAACCCCAGGTCTACCACAATAGTAGGAGACTTTAAGGTCCCACTTTCCGTAGTGAGTAGAACAACCAGACCGATGATCAATATGGAAATGCTGAACAATGTTGAACAATGCTGTAGACAACTCATACCTTCCATATCTATACAAATCGCTCCATTCAACAACGGCAGAATATACAATTTTTTCAAGTACACATGGAGTATCCTCCCTGATAGACAATATGTGAGGCTACAAGACAAATCTTAAGGAAAAGAAGAAAGAATCTTTCTTCGAGTAAATAGCTTAGATGTCTTCTGGTAAGGGCAACATGAAGAGGTAACATAATTTCTCTGCAGGAGACAAGAAAACCTGGGATGCAATTTTCTAGATCAACCATTTAAGGGTACTTGAAATATATGATACATGGGAGATAAAAACATGAGAGGAATTACTTTTAAGAATTACTTCTTAAAAATTGTTACAGCTGGGGAGCCTGGGTGGCTCAGTGGATTAAGCATCTGCCTTTGGCTTAGGGCATGATTCCAGCGCTGCATTGGGCTCCCTGCTCAGCAGGCAGTCTGTTTCTCTCTCCTTCTGCCCGTCCCACGGCCCATACTCTCTCTCTCACTCTCAAATAAATAAAATCTTTTTTAAAAAAATTGTTACATGGGGCGCCTGGGTGGCACAGCGGTTAAGCGTCTGCCTTCAGCTCAGGGCGTGATCCCGGCGTTATGGGATCGAGCCCCACATCAGGCTCCTTGGCTAGGAGCCTGCTTCTTCCTCTCCCACTCCCCCTGCTTGTGTTCCCTCTCTCGCTGGCTGTCTCTATCTCTGTTGAATAAATAAAAATAAAATCTTTAAAAAAAAAAATTGTTACAGCTTTGTGTAAGAAAATGAATCTTTGACCATCTTGCCCATTGTATCCTGCTCCCACCAGCTCATTAGATCCTTGGTGGGGGGATAATAAACATCTGTAGTTTCTAGAGGTGGAAGACTCAATTCAGAATGGGAGATGAAAACCAGTGTCACAAGTCAAGACAAAGAAAACCTTCCAGTTTTTCAGTCCATTTTGGGGTGTTTGGCAGACCAGCCAGAAATCTAATTGGAAGCATCTGGAAGTGAGAAATCCATAGGCTAAGGTAATGTCTTCACATATTCCTGGATAATTGATAAACTATTTTTTATGTTCAGGAGGCCCAAGAGAGCACAGCAAAATATGACTCAAGAGATACTTGAGAACTGGCTACAAATTTGATGTCTTCTTCAATCAATATATAGCTTAGTCAGTAAAACTTGAAGCATCTGATCACATTTACCAGAATATTGGTTGATCACTAAACTATGCAAACAAAGGTCTGTTGCCTCAGGAACCAGGCTAAAAAATATAAATTGTGATTATAAAATCTGATGAGAGACATCAGCTTGGGGGAAACAATGCAGGGGAAACAAATACACAATTTAAATTTAGCCAAGTTAGCAAAACACATAAGCAACAACAACAACAAAACCCATCAAAAATAAAATAAATCACATTCCAGAGTTGCTTGACAAAATATCATCCAAAATATATTATTTTAACCAAAAATAATAGACATACTAGACAAAGAAAATTGTAACTTGACCCACACTTAAGGCAAAAAAAGTATTTAATAAAAACTGACTCTTAGTGGGCCCAGATACTGAATTTAGAAGGAAAAGACTTTGAAGCAGTTATTATAAATATATTCAAAAAGTTGAAGTAAACTGTGATTTAAAAATTAATGCAACATGCAGCCAGTTATTAAACAAATAGGGAATAGCAACAGAGTAAAAGAAATTAGTAAACAGAACCAAAGGAAGAGCTGAAAGTTGTAAAGAATAATAACTAAAGTGAAAAATTCACTGAAAATTCCAAATAGCAATTTTGTGATGGCAAAGAGAGAACCAATTAACTTAATATAGACCAATGGAAAATATCCAATGAAGAGAAAGAAAAATCATCAAAGAAAAATGAAGAGAGTCTCTAAGACCTCTGAAATAGAATGAAACAGTGTAATACACATGTAGTGGCAGCAGTAGGAAATTAGAGAAACAAGAAAAGAAAATATCTAAAGGAAAAGGATGAGAAGGAAGACTAAGCATCACATGATGGCATTCACGTGGCGAGGAGCTGAACTTAATTCAAGCAATGGCCTCACTCGCCACTATCTAGCCAGCAATGCGAATGAGCCAAATTTGCAGTGGATATTCCAAGACATTCCTGCTGCACCTGACCCAGCATGGAACAAAGACCAGCTATTCCCCATCAGCCCTGCCCAAATTGAAGATTTTGTAAGCCAAACAATGATTATTGTTTGCAACCACAAAGTATAAAAGTGGTTTGTCACACAGTAATATATAATTAAAACAACATATGTAATTATTTAATTTGTAAGTCATCTAGTGATATGTTTTATGATAAGTAAATGGACGTATACTGTTTTGGGCCTTTTGAGTTTAGAAGTGCCTTGTAGGGGCGCATGGGTGGCTCAGCTGTTAAGTGTCTGCCTTTGGCTTGAGTCATGATCCTAGGGTCCTGGGATCGAGCCCCACATCGGGCTCCCTCTCCTGCTCAGCAGGAAGCCTGCTTCTCCCTCTCCCACTCCCCTGGCTTGTGTTCCCTCCTCGCTGTCTCTCTCTCTGTCAAATAAATAAATAAAATCTTTAAAAAAAAAAAAAAAGAAGAGCCTTGTAATCTGCAATAGTCAGGTTAACAGTGATGAATATATGCTCTAATAAGCTTAAACCTGCATGCCTTAAGGAATGCAATTCATTGCTATGTGGCCAGTTTAATTACAGATATGTAGTTTGTGAATGTTATGGCATTTCATTTAAAGTTAAGTAGTAATATTGCACTATGGAGTAAACTGCAACAAAGAATGGTAGCTGTGAATATGTGCCATTTGATTTATAAACATCAAATTCTGTAAAGCAGTGAAAGATAGAATGTAAATAATTTTAATAAAACATTTTAATGTAATATTTTACTTTGTTTCACTTAGAAACTATGTGGGGAAGGTAGGGAAAATGTACCTATTTCATGTATCTTTGTAAAAATAAGGGGTTGT
>NW_023198493.1:0-826 GCF_002007445.2 Ailuropoda melanoleuca
TGTATTCTGTTCCATTGGTCTATGTGTCTGTTTTTGTGCCAGTACCATGCTGTCTTGGTGATCACAGCTTTCTAATAGAGCTTGAAGTCCGGAATTGTGGTGCCTCCGGCTTTGCTTTTCATTTTCAGGATGGCATTGGCTATTTAGGGTCTTTTGTGGTTCCATAGACATTTTATAATTGTTTGTTGTAATTCTGTGAAAAATGCTGGTGTTANCTTTTGAGGAGATTGCACTGAATGTATAGATTTCTTTGGGCAGCACAGACATTTTAGCAATATTTGTTCTTCTAATCCATTAGCACGGAATGTTTTTCCATTTCTTTGAGTCTTCCTCAATTTCCTTCAGAAGTGTTCTATAGTTTTCAGAGTAGAGGTGTTTTGCCTCTCTGGCTAGGTTTATTCCTAGGTATCTTATGGTTTTTGTACAGTTGTAAATGGGATTGGTTCTTGATTTCTCTTTCTGCTTCTTAATTATTGGTGTATAGATATACAATACACTTCTGTGCATTGATTTTATATCCTGCAATTTTGCTGAATTCCTGTATCAGTTCAAGCAATTTTTTTTTTTTTGGTAGAGTCTTTTAGGTTTTCTATATACAGTATCATGTCGTCTGCAAAGAGTGAAAGGTTGAGTTCTTTGCTTATTTGGATGCCTTTTTTAAAAAAAGATTTTATTTATTTATTTGAGAGAGAGAGCATGCACACAAGCAGGGATAGAGGCAGGCAGAGGAAGACGGAGAAGCAGGCTCCCGGCCGAGCAAGGAGCTGGATATGGGGCTCGATCCCAGGATCCCAGATGCTTAACTGATGGAGCCACCCATGTGCCC
>NW_023198494.1:0-591 GCF_002007445.2 Ailuropoda melanoleuca
TTTACAAACATGTGCCTTCAGTTAATATGCGATATATTTTAATGCTCAATGATTCAGGGAATTTTTTTTTTAAATCAGGTACCACAGTATTTATCTAAGTTTCCACTAATCTGAGCAATGAGCCTATGGACCAATGGCATACGGGGCATTATTAGAAAAACATTTTTTTCTGACAGTCAAGGTTTCTCAGTAGTACAAAATCTGCACAATGTCAACAATCCCCATTTCCTTTCACAAGATAACAATTCATCTTTTTCTTTTCCCTATCAGGGACCTGAATTCACACCTGCAAACATCAATATAAATAACTAAATCCTCTCATGAAAAACAAATACTGATGCCACAGTACATNTGAAAAACAAATACTGATGCCACAGTACATGTGGTGAACTAAATTCCATCTGTTTCATCGCAAGCTAGATTGGCTATTTTCATCCAGAAAGATGTTCTGGTTTTGTATAATGGTATCTCTATAAATTCATTTAATCTTCTTTAACCAATATAAGTTACATTATTGAGGGCATCGATCTGTAGGGTCCCTCTATATTATATTTATAAAATTTAAAAGTATAAATAGGTATATTCTGCTTT
>NW_023198495.1:0-1685 GCF_002007445.2 Ailuropoda melanoleuca
TTTCGAGCTTTCACTACTTCTGGAAATAAACAACCCATTAGATTTACGTCATTGCTAATTTGTCTCTTTGTATAACACAGATAGAGGTGATTTGTAGCGTGGAAATCAGCACTAGTTATCCTGAGTCTCCCTTAGTGAAAACTGGACACCAGAATGTTCTAACAAAATATATAATAACCTGACTTCTATTTAGGAGATCTGTCCTCATGAAAAGGTAAGTATTGTTTCNGGTAAGTATTGTTTCTAATTAGTGTATCAACTTTGCTTGCTTCTAGTGTTACTAAAGAGAGCTTATTTTGTTAACCCTTTGTATATTTTCCCTATTATCTTACGTTCAGGCCCCTTTTCTCATTGACAATGTAAAAATTAAAATTAGCCTAGGTTAAGATGGTGGAGGAGTAGGGGGACCCTAAACTTGTCTCGTCCCTCAAACACAGCTAGATAGTTACCAAATCATTCCCAACACCCCAGAAATCGATCAGAGGTCTGAGAGAACAAAACCTAGAAGTATTCGAGTAGAGAAGTAACCACTTTTTGGAAGGTAGGAGGTGCATAGAATAGACATCAAGTAGATGTAGCGTAGATACGGTGGCGGGGAGGGAGCCTGCTTATGGGGGCTACCGCAAAATATTATAAGAAGTGGAGTGCAAAATCTGAACTTTGAGAAGTCTGCTACCGTGGGGGACATGCCTGGCTTAAAGGTGCTCAGGTGGCGAAGCAGAGCGAAATCCCAGGAGTGACAGCGTGGTCTGAGGATCCCCTGGGTTGCAAGAGCAGGTGGCGCCAACATGCTGCACCGTTCCCAGGCACAGGAGTGGGGAAGCTGGGTGGGAGCAGCGGGTCTTGGGGCCGACTTTCCGTTCTGTTTTGCTGTAAACAGTGAACCACTACACGGTCCTGCAACTGCTTTCCTGGGACAGACCTGCATACACCAAAGCCAGGGAGACTCTCCCCTGGAGGAACAGCGTGGATCCGTGGTGCAGGAGTTCCTAAAATTTGGAGTTTTGAAACTCAGTCATGTGCCTGAGATAAAAAAGGTCAGCCACAGGCAGGGTGAACGCAGGGTTCAGGCAGAAACCGGGGACACAAAGGGGGGTGATTGATTGCTCTTCTGTGAAGGCTCATGGAAGAGTGGAAGGCACAAACTTTTCCGCTCCCAGGACAGAGAGCAAGGTGCCACCATATTCATCCCACTCATCCGGGCTGAAGGCCTCCAGGGAGCAAAACAGCGCCACCTAGTGGAGGCTGGAGTCGCTTACACCAAGCCCCTGAACTCCCCACACCCACCACATTCCACCACCACCACCCCTGGAGACACATTTCCACTGAAACAAGTGAGCCTGAGCATCAACACAGCGGGGACCCTCCCCCAGAAGACCAGCATAAAATATTCGGTCCCACTAAGTATATAGATCACAGAGTGCTGCAAAGCTTCAACTCTGGAAGAAATAGGATCTAGCTTCCTTTTTACTTTTACTCTTCATTTTTCTATTATTTTTTCATTTATTTTCTTATTTTTTTAGTCACTGCTTTAAATTTTTTATTATTAATTTTTTTAATTTTTAGTTTATATATTTTCATTTGTTTTTATATTTCTTTATTTACATATATATGTATATATGTGTATATATGTAAATATATGTATATATGTGTATATATGTAAATATATGTATATATGTAAATAT
>NW_023198496.1:0-771 GCF_002007445.2 Ailuropoda melanoleuca
CGGAAGAATACATGAGAAACTAAATAAAGTGGTAATGTCTGGGCAGGAGGAAGGGAACTAGGTAGATGGAATTTTAGGGTAGAAGTGAGCTTTTCCCCCTTGTATCTTGTTTGTTTTGAACATATGAATACATAATCTTAAAAATTAACAATAACAATGATATTTAAAAAAGAATTACACTTGTGTTCAGGAAACAGAACCATAGCATATTAACAGTATGCAAGAGAGCCCAGTCCCTGAGAGTAAGGAGGNAGGACTTTCTCACAGGCTTATATTTTATTCGTAATTGTTTCTACCATTAACGTGTGTGACAGGCTTGACCTTAGGTCTTGGCAGCTCTTCTTGGTTGGAGGGCATCCCTGGAGTGGAGGAAGTGGGTCTTTTCCTTCTCCCAGGCACAGACAAGAGCCACCTTGGCCTTCCTTACATTCTTCAGCTGTCTGGGTCCTGCTGGAACTGGCACCACTCCTCGGGCAGGCAAGGGGTGGAGGCAGCCACGGGTTCTGGCCCTGGCCCGGAGGTGAGCTGTTGCTGACTACAGGTATCACAGAGAAAGGTTTGAAGAGCTAGCAAAACCAACCCCTTGCTTTCTTTGCAGGATGATGAAGACACCAGTGCTCGGGCAGTTGAAAGCAAACTCGGAAGGCTTTTATTCGAAGAATGTGCTCAGAGGACAATGCTATTAATGATCCTCAGCCAAGTCCAAGTTTGTTAATATTCCAAATACCTTAGAATAGTTCAGCAGCACATGTCTAATTTGAAGTAATTTAT
>NW_023198497.1:0-818 GCF_002007445.2 Ailuropoda melanoleuca
TTTTACAAGGGGTAAACCTGTTGATTATCTCAAATATTAAAATTCTTGCCTTCCAGAGGAAAAATCTTTCTTAAGGAAAATTCTTGAAGTGAGCACATCAGTTGTTGTGTTTTTTTTTTCATTTTAAAACATCACCAATACCCATAAGCATTTACAGACATCCTCTTCATATGACTGACTAGTCTTGGGGGCACCGTAGCATACAGCAAACCAGGTCAGAAAGAGAAAGTCCAGGAAACGAACCAAAAAAGTAAAATGACTTGTTCAGGACCACAGGGCTTTTTCAGGAGCAGAGGCTTCTGGTCTACCATGCAGTGCCTCCCAGCTGTGATGGTGGTACTGGTGGGAGCCTCCAGTTGAGGCTACTGGGAGGCAGGACATGACTTTCCCAAAGGTCCTGCAATCCCTTACCCCCATAACAAATGATGCAGTGTGATACAAGGATGCATTTGATCATGAACATGTGTAGAAATAAAACTTGGGAAACATAGAAGAGCAGGGGAAGACTGCAAAGGTTGCTTTATGTCCAGTGGAGTTCTTAAGGATAAATTTGGGAGCACAACGAGGAGATGGAAGAGTGTCCAGACGGAGGGAACAGTGATTGCTATGGAAGGANAGAAGGAAAGTAGCTGTAACTAGACGATGAGCGTGGAAGACAGGACCATCAACCATGTGGCCCTGGCTAAAAGGATTGCATACATACTTACTAGACAAGGACTGAAAGGTTTCAACCTGGGGGTGCCTGGATCAAGTCTGCATTTTAGATAGATCCCCAGGGCTGTTTCAGGATACACCCTCAGTGTTGCAGGTGCGACAGG
>NW_023198498.1:0-1454 GCF_002007445.2 Ailuropoda melanoleuca
ATGCAAGGTATCATTCTAATGGCCTTACGTATATTATCTCATTTAATCCCGAGCATGCCCCTGTGGTGGTTATTATGCCATTTTACAGATGAGGGACTTGAAGCTCAGCTTTAGCTCTGGTAAAGACCTGTCCAAGGTCACACGGCTAATAAGCGGCAGAACGAGGGTTTGCACCAGGTGTGATACTTAACCAGCAGGCCACAGCCTGGTTACTGTGTAGAGGTGAACTCAGGGATGTGAGCGCACACAGGAACTTATGTGGGGCTCTGCAGAAGGAAGAGAAATCGAGGAAGACTTCCTAGAGGAGGAGACCATTGAGCCGGGACTTGAAATTTAGGGAAACCCACTGTGGGGACAGTGAGATTCTCCTTACTGGAGAGTACTGATGATTGTAAAGTACATTTAAATGCATGAGAAGTTTCTGGAATTAGGCATTTGGGTTCAATCATGGTTCTGCTACCTGGTGGCTGTGTGACTATGCGTTAGCCACTTAAGTGCCGTGAATTCCTATCTCTTTATCCGTAAAATTGAGTCATAATACTCAGTGCTGACACATGGATTAATGTTAGGTATCGTTTTATAGGACTTGATACTAAGAGACCACTATTAACTCAAGTCCTATTAACAAGCAAAATGATTCAGATGGTACCCTGACTTTGGCTTTGGGGGCACATAGCAAGGTCCCATGGAAGCCTCTTTGGAGGCCCTCTGTCTATGCCTGAGGTGAGGAGAAAGCACCCTCACCTCTGTTCTTGGGAGCAGTGGTGAGACTCCCAGCACCTCCTGCCTTCTGATTTCCAATTCCTCTTTGGCTGCTCTCATTTTACTGTTTTATACCCCTGAGTAAATGAGGGCCCAAGGGCAGTGAATCAGATTTTTGGACACATGATTTGCAAGTCCTCTGTGAGGCAAACAGTCTCTCCCTTTGGGGTTAAGGGTGTCATGCCCGCAAAGGTCTTGACCTCCACCAGCATCGNGCCTCCACCAGCATCGAGACCCAAGCACAGGGATCACTTGCTCTCCAAACTCAAGCATCAAAGAGATCAAGTCTTTGATAGACTCCACGCTGTCTGAAGTTTCCTACTCCCTCCTGAACACTCAGAAACCAAATGGAGGCTAAAGCAGCCTCCTCACCATCTGAACCAAGTCTGAACTCACCTCACAAGACTGAGGAGCCGGACAGATCGCGTGTTGTTTACGTTTGCTGCTGTGCTCAGCACAGGGCGCCCCGAGCACCACCTGAGACAGCGGGTCTGGCGCGGTGTCTGGCCTGTGGCGGGCATTCCTCACCCCAGGGGATAAGGACATGGAAGGTGAGGGGTACCTTCCTTCCCTTTTGCAGCAGCGACGGCAGAAAAACAGCTACAAATTTGCCAGCTGACTGTTTCATCCGTTTCACAGAGTTGCCCTGCATACAGAGGTATTGCCAGCATCAGACAAAACCACTGCTTCCT
>NW_023198499.1:0-307 GCF_002007445.2 Ailuropoda melanoleuca
TTTTAACTTCTTGAGGAACCTCCATAATGTTTTCCAGCATGGCTGTACCAGCTTGCATTCCCACCAACAAGATAAGAGGGTACCCCTTTCTCTGAATCCTCAACAATATCTATTATTACCTGTGTTGTTAATTTTAGCCATCTTGACAGGTATGAGGTGGTATCTCATAGTGGTTTTGTTTTCTATTTCCCCGATGAGGCATGATATCCAGCATCTTTTCATGTGCCTATTAGCCACCTGGATGTCTTCTTTGGAAAAATGTCTATTCATGCCTTCTGCCCATTTCTTAACTGGATTATTTGTTTTT
>NW_023198499.1:317-644 GCF_002007445.2 Ailuropoda melanoleuca
GGGTGTTGAGCTTGAGAAGTTCTTTATAGATCTTGGATACCAGCCCTTTATCAGATATGTCATTCGCAAATATCTTCTCCCATTCTGTAGGTTGCCTTTTAGTTTTGTCGACTGTTTCCTTTGCTGTGCAGAAGCTTTTTTTGTTTTTTCACTTTTTTTTTATTATGTTAGTCACCATATAGTATATCCCTAGTTTTTGATGTAAGCTTTTTATCTTGATGAAGTCTCAATAGTTCATTTTTGCTTTTGTTTCCCTTGCCTTTAGAGACATGTCTTCCAGGAAGTTGCTGTGGCCAACGCCGATAAAAAGAATTTTAAAATTAGCAA
>NW_023198500.1:0-1992 GCF_002007445.2 Ailuropoda melanoleuca
TAAGTGTATATGTCTGATGTCATGAAACACAGCTCTATTCCTTTTCTGAACCTGCTAGTTCACATGTATATGAGAAAATGATTTGGAACGATGCAAGGAGCAAGGAGAAGGAAAGTACCACCCAATTCCATGTGTTAGGAACTTTGCATTCCCCTTCTGATCTGTGTTACTGGTATTCTCATTTAATGCTCATGCCAGTGTCAAAATGGGCACTTTTGCCCAGTGAGAGACTCTGAAATTAGAAAAAAAATGGATGTTTTCAGTGGAAAACTAGGTGTTCTTTAGCAACATGCTCTTCCTAGATATCTGATTATGTGGAGGTCTTGGTACCTTTCATTGTCTTTGACTGTAAATTTTAGACAATTAAAAATGCAATTGATTCTTATTCCTAGAGATACAAGAGCCTAAACACTGCCTTGGACACATAAACCCTATGTAAAAGCCTTTGATAACTCCTTGTATATAAATAAATTTTGTCTGGTGAGGTGAAATTGACTTCCTTTCCCCTTGAAAAAATGCCAGTTTTTAATCTATTTTTAAGTTCATTTCAGCATTTCTTACCGCTTATGTATATGGTTCTTTGGATTCTCCTTTGATATAGTTCTAACATCTGGGTGGTTATCTCATTAATGAATAAGTTAAATAGGAACACAGGGCAAACAGGGATCCCATCACTTTTGCTCAAACCTGTAAAATAGTTTTGTAAGAAGCTTCCTGTTCTCAGTGTCTTTCTCCTTGATTTTGCTTTAAAAGCCACTAATAGATTATTATTCTGAAACAATGCTTTACTCATTTCATCGTTGGCCATTTCTCCCAATCACTTCTAGGGTCAATTAGAAATATTTTGAACTACTGACTTTAGAATTTAACTCCCCCACCCCACCCATCTTGCCCTACACACTCCTGTATTATCTCACAAATAATGTACCTTGTATCACTCATCTTTGTTTTCTCTATTGGGAGGCCTTCTTCCACTCTGATCTACCAAGTCCAATAAACCCTGAAAAGTTAATTCCATTCCATTTTCACCTCTTCCATAAAATCTTCCCAAATCTAACTGGTGTAGAGCCGTTGTCCCCACTGTAAAGTTACGGCATGTGTCTATTCAGCCATTCGGCAGTCAGCCTCGCAATTGTTTCAGGGGCATGGAGGCATTTATGTGTCATGTTCCCAGAGGCAATATGGTGCAGTAGTTAAGAATATAGGTTTTGTAGCCAGGCTGCCTGACTACAAATCTCAGCTCTGCCTTTTTTTCCCCTCCACAGCCTTGGGAAAGTCATATAACTTCTCAGTGGTTTGGTTTCTTCACCTCTGACAGGGTAATGAGAATTCCTGTATAATTACATGAGTTAATATACGTCACATGTTTATAAATATATTTGGTTCAAAGTAAGTGTCATTCAAACTTTACCATTATGATTGATATTATTTCCATTTTACTCATTCTTGGTTTATTTTCCCAACTGAATTTTAAATTATTTGAGGAAAGAAATAATTTTGTATTGAAGTATAATTGAGATGCAACACTGTATTTGTTTCAGGTGTACAACGTAATGACTCAACATCTGTATATATTGTGAAAAAGTCAACACATCGTCTATTTACCGTCTGTCACCATACAAAGTTACATTTTTTTTCTTGTGATGAGAACTTTCTAAGATATACTTTCTTAGCAATGTTCAGATTTGCAATAAAATATTATTGACTATAGTCCCTATGCTGTACATAATATGCCTTTGACTTACTTATTCTGTAACCGGAAGTTTGTACCTCTTGATCTCCTTCACCCATTTTGCCAATCCCTCTGGCAACCACTAGTTCACTGTGTCTATGAGTTTGGTTTTGCATATTCATTTGTTTTGTTTTTTAGATTCCACATGTAAGTGAAATCGTATGGCATTTGTCTTTCTCTATTTGACTTATTTCATTTAACGTAATATTCTTTTTTTTTTTTTAAAGATTTTACTTATTTATTTGACAGAGATAGAGAAA
>NW_023198500.1:7656-9482 GCF_002007445.2 Ailuropoda melanoleuca
TTTATTAGCTCATGATAGTGTTTTGAGCTAGGTGTTGGTGATGGTGTGTTTCTCTTCACCATCTTTATTGTTCCTTTTTTCTGAGGAAGAAGTAAGGATCAAAAGTTGAATAAACTATTCATCCCATAACCAACATGTGACAGGCTTAACCCAGACTGTCTCTCTTCTGTATTCTTTTTGCTCCATCATGATTCAACCCCCGATTAAAGTGTTTATGAAGCATCTGTTATAGGATTAGGGAATTTCGAAGTCTGATGGTAGTTTCTTCGGAGGATGCCCAAATTGATTGGAGAGACAGATCTTATGGGTCAGAATCAGAGAATGTCATAGACAGTGTTTGATTTTAAGTACTAAATAGTGCTTAACAATTTAGTTGATGGAGCAAACGATGTGGATTGGTTTAGGTTAAGGAATGCTTTGTGAAGAGGTGGGATTGTCTATTTTAAAAAGTTAGTTAAAAAGTAGAGACCCTATGTACTGTACGGTGACTACATAACATAATAAAAAATTATTATAAAAAAGAAGTAGAGGTAGGTTAAGTGTATTAAAGGAAAGGCCATCATAACTGAAAGTGGCAGTAAAACTTATTAATAAAAATGTATGTTTTAGGTAAGAATACCAATAACTTGTGTAATCAAATGTTTCCCTGAGTCTCACAAGCTATGATCATATGAACACTCCTCTTTTGCCAGCATGAGGCCCCGGGGAGCCCCCATACCTTTTTCCTGCTGTCCTCACCTCACGGGCCGCCTTCCCCACTCACGGGCTGCTGCCTGGCCACCTGCAGTTCCAAGACTCCAGTATGTTCATTCTTCTTGCTGGTTCTGAAATGATTCCTTCCCTGCCCTTTTCTGCTTTTTTAGAAGGAATCCTAGAGCAGAGCTGCTTGGCTCTGGGATTAGGGCTTTCCCTCCCCCTCCTTGATTCCCATAGGCCTGTTCTTCCTCGAGGTACATTCACGCTGACAGAGTAGATGAATCATAACGGATCCATTTCCCATCTTTTCTCCATCCCCAACGGAGAAGCTCTCTCTGATCTCAACACCCAGACAGGCCTGGACATTTGCTTGATCACTTGACAGCAGAGCACCTATTACCGTATTTGTGTTTTGGCAGAAATTGCCACTGTGTATTGATTGGTTGGCTGCAGTGTTTTGCCTCTCAGTACAAAAGTGGAAGAGGAAGATACTCCATCTACCTGATAATTCCCCAACAGCCAGGGCACAGCGTGTGACCCAAGCTCAGCCAATCAGCTGTTGTAGCCTGAGGCTGATTCTGGAGCAAATGACCCAGGAAAAGAAGGGTCAGTTAGGAGCCATGTCGAATGTGGCGAGGTCCAGCACTGATGGCAGTGGCTTCTAGCGGTGGTCCTATTTTGCAGAAGCATCAGAGTCTTGTCATTGGACTTGCTCGCTCCTTGGTCCTTCAGCCCAGATCATTACATGTCCTGTTCTTTTTTCAGTTTGTGCCTTCCTCTAGCCTTTTTGCAGATTCTGCCAAATCTGATCTATTTTGATCAAATGTTCGGAAGATAGAATGTTAGAAAATGTTTGTTCATTTGCTTTAAAAGATATAACTCAAATTAATGAATTTTTCTTATGACAAAGTACTGTGATTCCAAACAAAAGACCCTGTTGCCAAGTCTGGCTTATTGGGCCATGCCAACTTTTCTAGTGCCAGGTTTTCCCTAAGAGAACTCCGGCATGCCCTTTGTCGAGCTGTTGTTTTCTTCTATCACCCCAGAAGTGGCCAGGTATAAGTGTATATGTCTGATGTCATGAAACACAGCTCTATTCCTTTTCTGAACCTGCTAGTTCACATGTATAT
>NW_023198501.1:0-663 GCF_002007445.2 Ailuropoda melanoleuca
GCGCCCTTCTTCTTGGAAATCAAGCAGAGCGTCCAGGAAAACATCTCCAGCGAACATCAGCAGTTTCCCTGTGGACCCTATTTCCACACTGCTTGTATGGGCCTGGGACGTATCCTATCACACCTGCCGTGGCAATGGAGCGAAAAGGCCAAAGGCAAGTCCGTCAGAAACAACACCGTGCAGAGCCAGTCTTAGCACTATCATCAGCCTTCNATAACTAGGGATCCATGAGGGAAAGTGGTCGCGGAATCCTGACGAGCGTGCCCACTAGTGGTCTCTGAGACACCACACTGTTCAGGGAAGTATCAACGAACATGATCTCTCATGAGTAAGGGAGCATGAGTGAAAAAGTTCAGGATTTTCGAGGACTCAGCGCCCTTCTTCTTGGCAATCAAACAGAGCGTCCATGAAAAAACCTCCAGCAAACATCAGCCTTTTCCTTGGGGACCCTGATTCCACACTGCTTGTATGGGCCTGGGACGTATCCTATTACACCTGCTGTGGCAATGGAACGAAAAGGCCAAAGGCGAGTCCATCTGAAACAACACTGTGCAGAGCCAGTCTTAGCACTATCATCAGCCTTCATGACTAGGGATCCATGAGGGAAAGTGATCTCGGAAGCCTGACGAGGGTGCCCACTAGTGGTCTCTGAGACACCACACA
>NW_023198502.1:0-599 GCF_002007445.2 Ailuropoda melanoleuca
GCAGTATAATCTTGTGACTACTTCTGTGTCAGATGACCTCCAGCTTATGAGAGTTTGGTCACTGGAAAGTTGCAGGCATTTAGTGACCTCTCTCTAGCATGTATGGCTCCCAGGACCCAGGCACAAGCAAGGAATTGACTTTCAAACTAGCAGGAATAGGCAGACTCCTGCTTCTCCAGTTGTGATTCTCCAACTGGGGCTCTTAGATGGCTCCATATTGCAATTCTCTCTACCATAGATCTTCCCAAGTTATGTCTGTTGAGATGAAGACTATGTGGCATGGCAGCTCCTATCCTGGCCTGGGTGAAGCAAAGTCTTCTTGCTCTGCATCCTATTCCAAAATTGCGGCTGTAAGGATTAACTGTCCCATAGATCCGAACAGTATCCCCAAATGCCCTGGATCCTCCAATTCTAAAGGTGTCCACCAGACAATGCCTNACAATGCCTCTTTCTTCATGTTAGTGCAAAGACAGCAACTTGCCCTCATCTTGAAGAGGATCTCCTGAAAAGTTCCAAATCACTGAACACAGTAGTGACCCTGAGGCACACCTCTCCCTAGAGCATCCTCGTGGCATATGCTTAAAGCACACCCAGGTTCT
>NW_023198503.1:0-6094 GCF_002007445.2 Ailuropoda melanoleuca
TACACAACCCCATAAGGGTTAACCCAGATTTGAAGTGAGGCAGCGTTTAACTCCCTCTTAGACAGTCTCTGCGGAGGGGTTGGGGGAGGGGCAAGCAGGGAGTGCGATCCAAGAGTCAACAAGTTAGGAATAATACAGGTTTATAGATAAATTAACTGGTGGTGTCACCACCACAGGCAGTAGAGGGCTCCCTAACACTGCACAGAAGATACACAAGCAGGACCATCATTACCTGGGGGTGTTTCCTGGTTAACTCCCACATCATCCCTGCGTTACCAGTTTTCTTGCTTGCAAAAGGTTATTCTAATAACCAGTACTTAGTAAGACCAGATGAATTCTGCTGACAAGAGGTTTCAGTGAAGTTTTCCCCGGATGGGTCCCTAATACATGTTAATTAACCCTGTGCTCTGTGTCTTTGCAAAAGAGTCATTGCAGTTTGGAATTAAGATATATTTTACCATCATAAAAGAAGTAATCAGTAACATATATTGAATATCAAAATCTGATAGATGGAGTAGTGAACAAGAAAATTACATAAATGTTCTTATTCTCAGTTTCCCACTTTGATAAGTAAACCAAGGTAAGAATAGGATGGTAACACATGAAAGCAGATGCCAATGCATCAAAACCAAAGGAATCTAAATTAATCACTGGGGTTCCTAACTTAATCTTCCATCATCATTCCTTGTGGATATAAACTGAGTTAGTGGCTAATGGAAAGTTAATCTAGCAAATCAAAATACTGTTGTGGAAGTTGAGTTCTGTCATAGACATAAGACTCAGGTTAAGATTTGCTTCTTAGCCTATCAAAGTCTTTCTATACATAAAGTAGAGATCCTACCTACTGACCCACAAAATATAAGGAAAAAAGTCCCCTCAATATAAATCATGTGAAGAGCCTGAGGCATAAGTAAAGCGTGGAATCTGATAAAATATACTATCTCTTTAGTGACAGAAGGTAAACTTAGTCACCTGAGAAAACTTTTTTTTAAAGTAATTGCTATGCCCAATGTGGAACTTGAACTCATGACCCTGAGATTAAGAGTCACATGTTCTACTGACTGAGCCAGCCAGGCGCCCCAAGAAAACTTATCTCAATTCTTAATTTAATATGGTTTCCCCATTTACCTCTGATATGGAACTTTTTCAGATGGCACGAATATCTATGTAGTGCTATAGTGTATTGAATTTTATCCTTCAGTATAAGAAGTACATATAGATATTTTCGTATTTTTAAAAATAATGGAGATAGTCTAAACAACTCAATAGATCTGTAATAAGATCCCTTCTTTAAGCCATTTAAAGTGAATTGTAAGAACCGAGTTCCTCACTTTACAGAGAGTCACAGTCTAAACATTCAACCTCTGCAGTTTTTTCTAAAGATCATGAGGTTCTAAACAGTCAACTCCATCCTTGAAGGTCTACAAATTACATTAGGTAATAGATATACAAAATACACTAAAGGGAACCAAAGTATTTATATTATCCTTAGCTTTCAACCACATCTGTTATTGTCATCTCAAGTCACAGATCAGCAGTAACAAATTTATCTTCTACATGCTTTCACAATATGCTAGGAAAGGCTAAAGAGTCACTCATGGAAATTATAAGCTAAGCAGACATTAGGGTAAAAACATGCCCTCTAATAAGATCATACACACATGAGGTTAAATAAAACACAGGGTAATGGTATCCATGTAGGCACATCTCTATTATTATGCTACTCATACTGTCCATTACTGAACTCCCCACGTGTTGTAATTGTCTGGTAGTGTGACTGCGTTCTCACTAGCACGTGACCTCTTTGAAACAGAGCTCGTGTCTTAATTACCTCAGTATCCCTCGTAGTACAAAGTGCTTAATACATTCAGTTCTATCGTAAGCATGCTTTGTTGTTGTTTTTAATTAATTTGAGACAGTGAGAGANTTGTTTTTAATTAATTTGAGAGAGTGAGAGAAAGAGAGTGAGGCAGAGGGCAGAGGGAGAGGAAGAGAGAATTCAAGCCGACTCTGCACTGAGCACGAGCCCCACATAAGACTCCACGACCCTGAGACCACGACCTGAGCGGAAACCAAGAGCCGGATGCTTAACCAATTGCGCCACTTGGGTGCCCTACGTATGCTCTGTTCTAACAGGTAACACGGACACCTAGTAAATGAAAGCATGGATTGTTAAAAAAACACTTACAAGGTCATGGTATTAAAGATGTTATTTGGGGACGTTGAGTAGTATAATGGTTAGATTCTTATATATACCTGCTGTCAATGGCTTTACACAAGCTATAATCATTAACTAGAGTTTAGATAAGTGTTTCCCTGAGTGTGTGGACCATTTGTGTCAGATTTGCTTTCAGGAAGCTTATTAGAATGTATTTACTGTCACACCCAGATCAGATTCAGTAAGTCTAGGGAAAGAGGGCAGCTTATTCGTATAAATTGATTTAAAAAATTAGTTCCCCAGGTAATTCTTATGCACCTAAAGTATGAGAAGCATTGGCCACTCTGCTCAGTACAAATAGGGAACATGAATTTAACTGATATTTTGAGCTATTCTTTTACTCACCTCCTTTTAATTCAGTTTCTAGCCCCTTCCTGCTCTAAAACAGAACCGAGCAAAACACTCACGCCATCAGTCAGCACGCATACCACAAGGCTCTGCAAACTTCATGCTTCGGGCAGCATTCACAGTGGGGGCGGTTGGCAACAGTCCCTATTCCTAGAGACTCACAGAAATCCTTAGCCTAAGGTACTGAACTGGGTCTGGAAGAAGCAATTAGGCGTGGGAACAGAGAAGTTTTCTGCATAAGCACTTAAATTCACCAGAGATCCTTAAGAAGAACTACACAAACCAGCTCCTTGCCTTCAGGAGGTTTATAATCAAAGTCAAGAGAGGCTGGAAGTGAAGACTACAGGGTAATCAATCAAATTAAATTCTCAGAGCCAGAGAGCACTGAATGCACCAATCAGCATTCTTTGATGCAAATTCAAATTATTCCTTACACAGGCTTACTGATAAGGACTAACAACGCAAAATAATTCTGGAGGAAATTGTGCTAATTCGAATTCAGCTTTCATTAACTTAATCCCTGATCAACGTTTTAGCGGTATAAAGATTTTCTTAAGAGTTATACTATCAAGAAGCTTGTCACAGAGTTCAGTAATAGCCAATATTCTTCTCTAGAATATGATTGCTTAGGACCCTTAAGACTGACATCATTATAAGAAAAACAAGTTCCCAACTTTAAAGTTGGAAACCAAATCAAGTCTCCAAAAAGCGTACATTAGTTTTCATCTGTTGGACACTTCAAGAATGTGGCCCTTTCCACTGGGTTAATATAGAGAAATTTCAGATCTATCCATAAACCACTGTCTGTTCCCTTGGGTTATTAATTTTTTAAAAAGGAATTCCTGGTATACCCCGTCAAGTTCCCGTCGCAGGGCTCTTAACATTACAGTGAAAGAAAAACCACCACACTGGTCTCTGTCAGTATCCATCTGCAGGAAACACCTGCAAATAAACACTCAATTTTTGTTAACCTCATTTTCATTGTTGAAACATGAAAATTCAGTAAAATATTGGTGGCATGGTTTTTAAAATTGAAATTCAGTGTTGTCTAGATTTTTTTCAGTCGTGTAAACTGTAATTACCACTTGATTTTTAAGATCATTTTCACTAATAAGACCCTTTATAGTTTTCTTAAAGGAAGCATTTATATGGAATCAAATGGCACTGCATCTAAAGCGGTTAAAGTTGAAGTATAATAACATGATTGGGAAAAGTCATTTTAAAAATCATAAAACGTGACCTTGGGTCACTCTGAGATTTCCTCTGTGCCTCAGTTTTCCTATTGTGAAACTGGAGGACTAGACTCCAGTCCTCACAGAGGTGACTTCCAGCTTGACCAGTCCAGGAAACATTATTCACTTACTCATTCACTAACAGTATTTTTTTGTTTCCGTTTTTGTTTTTAAACAAGCCCCTTTGTTTAAATTTACCTTTCTCTGCTTGGGTGAAAGTCCTCCACCCCGCCCTCCGCAGTCCACACTACAATCATTAACGAACAAAACAGAACCCTGTGCTCAATCATTCTTACATAGCAGTTTTTTAAAAGGTGTCATTTGCATAATAAATCTATCTAGAATTATTTATGGGGAAATTCAGACCTTCACATTTCTGTCTATATATTGTAATGTACCTACTGACAGAAAATCCTTGCTTAGATCTGGACTCCAGAAGGGAGGGACTCTAACCTGCCTTTTTAAAAGGTCTCTAGCCTATGAGCATCCTATCAAAGGAGCCAAGAGCTTGTCACAGCTTCACAACACTGCTAAGAAGCGGATTCGGTTTTTTGTAAGCCTGTTCTATACATTCTTTAGTTTCTGTTTTCCTTCAGATGTCAAAGATATCCTCTTACATGTATTTTCATTCAAGGAAGGAAATAACTGAACACATCATCATCAAGGGAGGAGCACAAGAAATCGGACCTAAATGCCAGTAAAAGCAGCAGCAGAATACTCCGAGCCTCTGGTCTAGGGAAGGACATCACGGACGGCGGGCTCCACACGTTTGCAGCACACTACTACAGATGCCAAGTGCTGGCAAAGTTACGAGCTTTCATACTACTCAGAAAATAAAGAAGAGAATAAAACAAAACAGGAAAGAATACTACCTTTGCAGAGGCATGATTTCACAGGCCATCCTTGCAGAAAAACTTGCCAGGGACCCTCCCAACTGCCCCTTCCACGCCAACTGGGTGCTCTGTACAGGAAACGTCTCCTCTCGGTGGCTGAGCGGGGCTTGGGGCGCGAGGCTGCACCTCACAGCTGGAGCCGAGACTTGCGCTGCACTCAGCCTGACTACTGCCGCTCCCAGCCGCCAAACTCCTTCAAGCAATGCTCTTTTATCGGCTGCCTCTCTCCATTTACACTGCAGTCCACTTTGACCTTTTGTTCCAGGGAAGCAGCTGAAAGACCCAGCCAATCAGCGGGGCAGCTGCGGTAGTGCTTAAAGGAGCGGCTGCTTTCGCTCCTGCCGCCACGGCTGCTCCTCCTGCTTCTCAGTGGGCTTGCCTAATTCTGGTAACTCGAAACTTTCCTTTTAGCGAATCCACAGACAAGCTTGTCAGTCTGGGGAGAGCAACCAATAACTGCGGCAAGAACGAAGAGTCCCTGACTTCTCCATGTTGCAGAGACTGCCAAGGAGGAAATCCATTTGTCAAGGAAAGAGGCTGCCTATGAAACTAAAGGTTTCTGTGACAGAAGGCAAGAGCGAGGCTCCATCCCCTCTCTTCCTTTAAAAAAAAAAATCCAAACAAACCACTGGCATTGGAAGGCACCATACTTTTCTAGAAGGAAGGCATGCTCCTAGACCCTTGCCCTACCCACATTTATTTCCTGCTGATGTTTGTTTACACTGCAGTGGTTACTAGTCACTGGTGACATCACCCAAGGCACGTAGCTCACACTTTGGGGAGAATCCATGTCCGAAGATTGTCCAGCTTCTTTTCAAGGGATCAAAGCGTCTACTCCCATGGAAGTTATTTCAACTTATTATCGCTGCATTTTATCTTTACAAAAATTGAATGTGTTTATTTGCATAATCATTTCCCTCTAAGAACATCAACAGCATGTTTTGGTTGGTTGCTTATTTATGTATTTATCTAGTGATCTATTTACCTATCTGGCTGTTTATTTTTTACAAGTAACACCAAATCAATTTTTCCATAAGGTCTTAAGTGCCTGTTAATTAGCTGACCCTCCCTTGCAGTTTCTGCTTCAGTGTGGAATACTAAAGTGTTATTCTGAGGATCAGAATTGCTAATCCATAGCTTTCATACATCGCAAGAATATAAGTACATTTTAAAAAGATTTCTTTCACATCATGAGGGCTGCAAGGTATTATAAGAAAGCCCAGAGCATCACTTTTCGTAGAAGAAAGGGCAGAGGGCCAGAGTCCATGGTGTTGAGAAACAGTGGGGGCTTAACAGTCCTAAAGGTAGCCTCCTCCCCTGTAGTTTTCCCAGTTTTTTTTCACAGACCACTCGTAATTCTGAATTTAGGACACAAAGTCCTCGTGTGTGTGTCCTTTTCTTTA
>NW_023198504.1:0-862 GCF_002007445.2 Ailuropoda melanoleuca
TCAACTATTATTACAAATTTGAATTATATTCCCTTACAAAATTAAATTATTCATTTCATAGTTTGATATGTGTAGTTATATATTAATTTTTCTATTTCTCTCATTTGCGTTATGGTGGTTTTATATATCACTTATATGGATAAGGAGGAGTCAAAATTAAACATATTTTAACTTCTACTTTGATATGATCTGAATTCACACACTATGAAATGGAAATTCTTAGTCAAACAATATACTTAGTTAAAAGTGACTGACCAGAAAGACCCATTCTTAAGTACTCTTATCAGGTGTACTTTCAATTGTATTAGTTTGTAAATTGTCTTTATCTAATCTTTGAAGTCCTTTCTGAAACCTTGGGAGGTTATCAGGGGCTGATGATAAATGCCTGGATGACTTCACATTAAATCCAATACACTATGGTTGATCATTCATATCTATGAGAGGGGAGAGTACATCTGAACCTTGCAATTCAATTGGAGAAGATTCCAGGATGCCACAAAGTCAACAAATAGCTACTTTAATTTAAGACCTAAATAAATAGGTCAGTAGGACCTTTCCTTGTGAGACTAATTGCTGGCATTTAAAATATATAGTCTCTGCTTTAGCTGAGTGGCTGTGTGAAAACAATTCACCAATGAATATCATGTTGGTGATGGACTTTTTGTATATGGCCAGTATTATGTTAAGATACATTTCTTCTAGTCCTTGTTGTTGAGAATTCTTATTTGAAATAGTTTTGGATATTTGCAAATACTTTTTTGCAGCTATTGAGATATTTTAATATATATTTAATATATGCACTTTTCATTTATTTATTATTATATAATCTTTCATTCTGTTAAGGTAATTAATCATATTAATT
>NW_023198505.1:0-781 GCF_002007445.2 Ailuropoda melanoleuca
GCAGAAGACCCAGGGTTAGGTTAGGCCCCAAGAGACAGCAGGTGTGAACTTCCCAGTGCTCATAGAGTTCCAGGTCGGCTGAGATGAGGGCACCGGGGAGGGTGAGTGTGAGCCTTGTGGTTTCACCCAGTAGCGCACAAAGGTCAGGGTTTATCAGAAGGGGCTCTTAGGGGGTGCCCAGATTCCCTTGCCCTGAATGCTCTGTTTTGCCCCAAAATGGTACAGTTTCCTGCTGGGTGCAGGCTGAGTCCTACAGTGGGGCTTGGGTGTCCCCGGTCCCCTGGAGTTGGGTGCCAGGCTCCTGGGGAGGGGCCCCTCTGTGGCCAACCTAGGGTAAGGGTTAGGGTCCAGGAGCCCCACAGACCCGAACTGTTGGCTGTGCAGCGAGCTCTACGGAGGGCTGAGATGAGGGCATGGGGGAGGATGAGCATGGGCCTCAGGGTTGGGGCTCAGGGGGCCACCAAAATTGGTGATGGACTCCAGGGCCCTTCCCAAGTTCTCGTGCCCTGTATGCTCTATGGCACCACAAGGGGCACGGTTTCCTGCGGGGTGGCAANATGGCACCACAAGGGGCACGGTTTCCTGCGGGGTGGCAAGCTGAGTCGTGATGGGGCACAGGTGTCCCAATTCCCCACGGCTGCAGTGCCAGGCCCGTGGGGAGGGGCCCCTGCACAGATGACCTAGGGTAGGGTTAGGGCCCAGGAGCCCCACAGGCCAGATCTGCCCACTATGTGGCGAGCTCTGCAGCGGGTTGAGGTGAAGGCACGGGGGAGAGTGAGCA
>NW_023198506.1:0-630 GCF_002007445.2 Ailuropoda melanoleuca
GTTTCATCCTCATTCAAGGGCAAGGATTTCTGCCCCACTCTATAACAGACCCAGTGAGGAAATATATCAAAAAACTTGTCCTTTTGAGTGTTGGGACTTGGACTTTGTTGTGTTTCTGATGGTCAGACTAGAGCTAGAATCGGTAACAGGTCCATAGCTTTAAAATCTTTCCTCTGGGTTCCACCTCCTTTCATAGTTTTATGATTGTTCCTCCACCTGGCTCCCCAGGAATATATTCCAGGCCCCTGGCTCGACCTCCATCCACCCACTAGGGCCGGATCCCTACTCTGANTCTCTGAATCACATCCAGCCTCTCTGCGAACCTAAGCCCTGAGCCCTTTCCCAGATGCTGTGCATTCCCTTGCATTCAAGACTTGGATCCTTCCCCTGTATAATCTAGCTGGGATCTTTCTCCGAGGAGATTACTAACAATTGTGCTGTCAACTATCTTTTTAATTATTTCACACTTGCCCAGACTTCTACTCTAATGCCCTCGAACCAGCTCAGATATCCCTGAAGATACACACCAACTCAAATCACATTTGAGGACTTGCGGCTAACCCCACAGTAAGAGAATTTCTTAAATTCTATGCTTCTCTTATTCCTAGTTTTAATCCTTTCTCACAACTT
>NW_023198507.1:0-819 GCF_002007445.2 Ailuropoda melanoleuca
GCACATCTTGGAAGGAAAAACTAATATTTACCAGAAACAACACAGTCAAATCTAGCACGAGAAACAACTTCCGCCAATGAACGCAACCTTCACTCCACTCCTTGTGAAAAGAAATAAATAAATCACCTCAGCACGGTGGTGATGAGCCACCTCTGAGCCCTTCAAGAGGTGACTTCTGTAACAACAGCCACCCCAGTGGTAGAGAAGGACTCCTATGTTAGCCATCTAGTCTGGGGTTAGCAGTTCTACCCCGATGCTCTCTCTCCTGTAGGAAGGAGAAAGGTGTATCACTTTTGCACATCAGCAGAGAAACGTCATATGTTTACCTCTATAGACATTTACAGGAAAAGAAAAGAACTCTATATAACAATAATTCTCAAAATTTAGCACACATACAAATTACTTGGGGATCTTGTTAAGATGCAATTCTGAATCTACTATGGAAAATGAGATTTGGCATTTCTAACCAGTTCCTAGGAAATGTGGTTGTTGCCAGTCAGTGGANTGTGGACCACACTTCGAGTCTCAAGGATCTAGACATAGAAAACTTTTGGAAAAATGACTACAATGTACTTTCATCTCTCCCCTTCGATCTCCGCTGCAGGACTGACATAGTTTTCTCCCACCGTTTTTTTAACTGACATAGTCTATAATAGTCAGAGAATTCCATTATACTTTCATCTGCTTTTTTTTTTATGGAAAATAATCCTCTGAACATCTTTAAGTTACAAGATTACATATCATTCCATGAAAGAAAGACTGATAGGAAACAAATTTGTATCATAATAAACTTTGTTCTGTTTCTAGCAAGCATTACTG
>NW_023198508.1:0-910 GCF_002007445.2 Ailuropoda melanoleuca
TGTTAATTTTTTAAAGCAATACAAAATACTCTGTGTGCGGAGGCTTAGAAAAGCACACCAGGGGAGTGCCCAGGTGGCTCAGTCGGTTAAGTTTCCGACTCTTAGTTTCAGCTCAGGTCATGATCTCGGGATTGGGAGATCTAGCCCCACGTGGGGCTCCACACTCAGGGGGAGTCTGCTTCCCCTCTGCCCCTCCCCCACTTACACACTCCCGCAAATGCGTGCTCAGTCTCTCAAATAAATAAATCGTAAAAAGAAAATAAAAAAGAAAGAAAGAAAAGCACACCAGAAAGTCCTTGGAAAAACTCTCCCTGGCTGTTTGTTCTGAAGATTCTAACTGCAGAAGCACATGGGCCCCTGGGGTTCATGGCTGAGTGAGGCTATGGCCCTGGGCAGGCCCCCAGTCCTACTCTCCTGAGAAAGGTGGCCTTGATGGATGGGGTTATTTTGTTTCTTATTAGTTACTTACCTCATACGACAGCAAAAACAATTCATACTCACAAGTTCAGTTAGTTGTGGTAAATACAAACCGTTTTGTAGGGACAGAGGGGAAAGTTAGGCATCTTTTTGCCTGTTCATTCATTGGGTCCAGTGTGATCTACTAAAGGGCGAAAACAGAACAACCACGTGATCCTTTATTCCACCCCAATTCACTGCTCAGGGCTACGGGCAACTATGTGAAGGCCAGTTAACCAGACCAGTTCACACANCAACCACGTGATCCTTTATTCCACCCCAATTCACTGCTCAGGGCTACGGGCAACTATGTGAAGGCCAGTTAACCAGACCAGTTCACACAAAACGCCCAGAGCCTGTGATCATTCAGCTCTGACTTTAAAAAATAAATAAATAAATAAATAAATAAATAAATAAATAAAGGCTTTTTTTCAAATGTGGGGCCTTTTAAAGG
>NW_023198509.1:0-1065 GCF_002007445.2 Ailuropoda melanoleuca
GCAAGGAAGTTATAAAATGATTGTTATTCACAGAGGGCATGAACCTATATGTAGAAAATTCTAAGGAATCCGTAAAAAATAGTTCAAAAATTAATCAATGAGTTTCACAGGGTCGCTGGATATGAAGTCAAGATAAAATATCAATTGTGTGTTTGTAAATAGCAGTGAACAATCTGAGAATAAAATTAAGAAAATTTTATTCACAATAGCATCAAAAATTTTAAAATAGGAATAAATTTAACAAAAAATACACTATTGTACACTGAAAACTATGAAACAATGCTGAGAGAAATTAAAGAAGCTCCAAATAAATGGAGAGACATTCCATATTTATGGATTGGAAGACTCAAGATAGTCGATAGAGTTAAAATATTTATAAATACAGAATATTTCAGTATCTCTCAGTTATCCCCCAAATTACCTGTAGTTTCAACAATATCCCTAACAAAGGGCCAGGTCCTTTTGTAGAAAAGGCTAAGCTNAGGCTTTCTGTAGAAACTGATAAGCTGATCCTCAAATTTATATGCAAATGCTATGGAACTAGAAGAGCCCAAATGATTTGGGAAGAATAAAAAGAAGGTTGGGAAGTTGCACTACCCAACTTCAAAACTTACAGTCAACACAGGACATAAAGACAAACATAGAGACCTATGAAATAAGATAGCCTGGAAATGAGCTCATGTATATATGTCTACTGATCTTCAGTGAGGATGACAGGAATATGCAAGGAGGAGAGGAAGGTCTCCTTAAAAATTGGGGCTGGGAAAACTGATATCCATATGCAAAATAATTAAATTTTGCTTGTATCTTATATCATACATAAAAATCAATTAAAGATGATTTAAAAATTTAAACAAAAGNGGATTTAAACAAAAGACTTGGAACTCTAGAAGCATTTCTCAGGTGATAAGAGCCATTTGGTGTCTTTTGTTATGTTAATGTGTGACCTTTGGACCACCCTCCCACCCCCTCCAGGGATCAGGGCTGGTTTCCCCAGGTTGCCCCACAGCCACCCTGGTGATTAAAGAGTTGAAGTTTTCAGTTCCACTCAGACCTCCCAGGATG
>NW_023198510.1:0-927 GCF_002007445.2 Ailuropoda melanoleuca
GTCCTCAAAGTCAGACGTGACACTGATCCATTGTGGTGACCACGGGTCTCCCCAGTAACCAGGGCCGGGCCCACACCGGGGTCAGCTGCACCAGGTGTGGGGTCTGCCCCAGGAGCCCTTAGATTGTGAACCGGTGTCAGCTGCCAGGGAGGGCCTCTGCCCTTGCCCTCCGGGGGTCCCCTTCTTTCCACCACGAGCCTGCCTCAGGGCCGCCCAGACCAGCCCGCTGGCCGTCCCTGACCCTGTCCTCTGGCCCCCTGTCGCCCGGGAGGGCACCGCGGGGCAGACTGTGCCCCCCCACCCCTGCCCCTGGCTTCGCAGCACGGCTGCTGGCTGAACTGTGCAGGTGCGTGGGAGGCCGCGCAAGGGCTTCCCAGAATTACATCTGTTCTTTGCAGCCCAGACGTGACGACTGTCACTCAACATTAGATACTTCTTGAAAATACTCGAGACCTCTACCAAGAACTGTAAAGAGAAAATAGAAAGAATCCTTCAGTATGACCCTCCAGGCACCCCTGTACTAGCCAGGGTCCCAGCAAGACAAAGGGAGGAGGCCCAGCCGATGGTGGCAGCTGTGGCCCCGGGGCCTGGTTGGGCACGTTCCAGTGACTCAGAAGGACCTTAAATGTTTTAAGAACTCTGAGGACTGTAAATCCTGCAGAGAGGCCACAGGGCCACAGGGCCGGGAATGGTGTGGGAGCCTGGNGCAGGGCCGGGAATGGTGTGGGAGCCTGGCTCTGCGCCTACGGATTTTGTGATTTGAGGCATGGTGCTTAACCAATCTGTTCCTCAGTCTCCCCGTCTAAGGATGGGGTCATGACCGCGTCCTGCTCACGGGGGTCTGGTGGTGACACCAGCCGCTGAGTGCGTCAGGGCCCGGAGCTGAGGGAAGCTGCCCAGTTCCTGGAAGGGACGGCCCACCTCGGC
>NW_023198511.1:0-1501 GCF_002007445.2 Ailuropoda melanoleuca
CATTTTAGTATATTATTCCCAGACTTCCTTGTTGATTAAACATGCCAACTTTGCTAGCTAATGTTATTGTCTTTTAAAAGTTATTTGTTTCAGAATTGAAAGGTGTTCTGTTTTTGTTTCATTTTGTTTTGTTTTATTTCACACATTTTCCCAAGTAAATTTTTTTTTAAACATGGGAAAATTGCCAATGAAAAATGACATATTTAATTCAAGTAGCAAATTAGTAGTAATGATAAGGGAAAATACCCTGCCCATTATAGGGGGGAATAAGAAGTATTTGAAAAAGAATTTAATTTTCAATGTATGCCATGTATCAAGCTTTGGATATCATTGAAAACCACAGCAGTTTATAGGTCAGTTAATGAGATCTGGAAATCTAATTTCAGAACTGCTTTGTATGCTCTGAAGAGCAGAAAGCCACCTGGCTTTTGCTGCCCGAAGTCTTGCATTTATTCTTAGAGTGAGTGTCCCTTTATTTACATGTGCTGTTTGCTCTGACATGTGGATTTGGGAGAACACTAAAGGAAGCTTGCCATCAGTGCCAAAGGTGACAAAAGTACCTCTGATGCTACTCTTGGTACCCCTGGTGGGACCGAGATAAGAATTAGAGTAAAACATTAAACATCATCGAAGGCAGAATTAATGTCCATGGGGATCTGGGACCATTATTTTGCTGTTCACACATTAACATTTTTGAGTTAAAAGTAATTTGCTGACTTCTAATTGGTCTTCCTGTGTGTCCTTGAACATCTTTCAAGTTTCCTAACGTTATAGCCTGTCATCTTGGACTCCAAAAATAACTCTTTGTGAGCAGTCTTTGTAAGTAGTAGGTAGTGTCAGGATTGGATAGTTTTAGGTATAATTAAATCATGTTTGTTTTTAATTCTCCTACATGAATAAGTAATTTAATTTTTACTTTTTTGTTGTTGAACTAGATTGTGATGTTTTTGATTTGTATTTGTGGTTGAACAAAAAACCTTCTTTATTGTATTTTGTGAGTTTAAATTTTTTTTAACTTGAATGAAACTATAAATTTAAATAACTTTCTCCTAGATGGCATGATAAGAATTCCACAATTTAATTTTACAATGACATAGCAATATTGGTATCACATAAAACTATCCAATACTTGAAAACATCTAATATTGATTTTTAAGATGAACATAAANTTAAGATGAACATAAATTATATGTTCATTACTAAGTTTCTTTCTTAAATAGATATTGGCTAAATTACATAGAAACCAAAGTAAGGGGTGTAAAGAACATATGATGATAGAATTATGTGTGTTATACAAATTTGAAGTAGCATATTGTCCAAGTTTTTGTATTTTAATATATTATATATTTTTTAAAGATTTTATTTATTTGAGAAAGAAAGACAGAGATAGAGACAGAGATAGCGAGAGAGAGCAGGGAGCCCAATGCAGTGCTCCATCCCAGGACCCTGGGATCATGACCTGAGCTGCAGGCAGAGGCTTAACCAACTGAGACACCCAGAT
>NW_023198512.1:0-582 GCF_002007445.2 Ailuropoda melanoleuca
GGCCCTGATGGCCTAAACCCCGCGCTGTCCGCAGCTCCTGGGGCCTGACCTCGGGATAGCTCCAGAGAGAGTGTCAGGGGAACTGGTCTCACCGCGGCTGACCGGGGTCTGTGCCGGACGGGAGCATAAGCCGGGGGTGTCTACAAGGGAACCAGTCCTTGCGAGAGCGCTGCGCAGCAGGAGTCAGTCCCGGCCTCCAGGCATGGGGAGCCCTTGCAGGCCGGTGCCCAGGGAGCCAGCTCCGTGACTCCGTCCTCAGTGCTGGGCCTTACCTGACCTGGCTAGACTCAGGCTTTAGCGGCGACCAACTGGTGGCCCAGAATACCCACTCCTCCCTGATTAGGCAGACAGGAGGAAAGGCACGGGGTCTGGCCTTCTGCCTAATCCAAGCCTCCCTTCACNTAGCTGGGTATGTGCCACGGGCCACACCCCACAGGGCTCCTACCCCTGCTGAAAAGAGGGGTCCCCTCACCCCCACAGCAAGCATTCTTCCAGAGGCCCTTGGAAATGCTCCTGCTGAGTATGGGAGGGTGCAGCCGCGGGTGAGGGCCACGGGGCTCCTCCTGGGGCGCATGGGGCCGC
>NW_023198513.1:0-265 GCF_002007445.2 Ailuropoda melanoleuca
GTGTTTCACTCACGGTACCAAAGCACCTTGATTCCTGTTCCACCTTCCATAAGACCGTCGTGATTTCAAGGTCTTTCCCCTCACACTTTGTTTCTTGTTTCTAATGGCTGGATACTCCCCAGGCCCCTACACCCAACGTGGAATCGGGGTCCCCAGTGAAAAGGCTGCTGTTCGCAGGAGGTGTTTTCATGGACGCTCTGCTTTATTACCAATGAGAAGGGCGCTGAGTCCTCGAAAATCCTGAACCTTTTCATTCATGCTCCCT
>NW_023198513.1:436-810 GCF_002007445.2 Ailuropoda melanoleuca
TGTTTCTGACGGACGTGTTTTGGGCCTTTTCGTTCCATTGCCGCCAGCAGTTGTGACAGGATTTTCCCAGGGAGCAAACAATTTGTTGGAAGCGGGTTTTGGCCGAATTGTCTTTCTCAGTGCTGTGTTCGTCGTGTTTCACTCACGGTATCAAAGCACCTTCATTCCTGTTCCCACTTCCATTAGACCGTCGTGATTTCAAGGGCTTTCCCCTCACACATTGTTTCTTGGTTCTAAGGGCTGGATCCTCCACAGGCCCCTACACCTATTGTGGAATCGGGGTCCCCAGTGAAAAGGCTGCTGTTCGCTGGAGGTGTTTTCCTGGACACTCTGCTTTATTACCAATGAGAAGGGCGCTGAGTCCTCGAAAATCC
>NW_023198513.1:999-1213 GCF_002007445.2 Ailuropoda melanoleuca
TGTTTCTGACGGACGTGTTTTGGGCCTTTTCGTTCCATTGCCGCCAGCAGTTGTGACAGGATTTTCCCAGGGAGCAAACAATTTGTTGGAAGCGGGTTTTGGCCGAATTGTCTTTCTCAGTGGTGTGTTCGTCGTGTTTCACACATGGTACCAAAGCACCTTGATTCCTGTTCCACCTTCCATAGGCCGTCGTGACTTCAAGGGCTTTCCCCTC
>NW_023198514.1:0-1179 GCF_002007445.2 Ailuropoda melanoleuca
GTGCATAATCAATAACTGAATGATTATTACGTTGATTTACTATACATACCGGGCACTCTTTAAAAAAAAAAGATTTTATCTATCTATCTATTTATCTATCTATTATCTATCTATCTATCTATCTATCTATCTATCTATCTATCTATCTATCGAAGAGAGAGAGCGTGAGCAAGTGAACAGAGGGAGGAGCAGAAGGAGAGAGACAAGCAGACTCCCAGTCAAGCACAGAGCCCCATGGACATGGGCTTGATCTCATGACCCTGAGATCAGGACTCAAGTAGAAATCAAGAGTTCATGGCTTAACCACTGAGCCACCCAGGTGCCCCATACAGACTGGACACTCTTAACAGGAACAGATATGAGGTATTTTCTGGCAATCAGGATTTCACAAACAAGTGAAAAGAGAAATGTACAATTGAGTGTTTTAAGAAGTCTACTACAATAAAGTTATGAATGGAGAGTCATTACACAAAGGATGGTGGATATCTCTGAGTTGGCTTGGAAATGTTCAGCAAAGGGAAAAATGAAACAAAAGAAAAATTAGGTTTTGCTAATTATGGAAACACTAGACAGCTGGGTGATAAGGTATTTGGGACGAGTAGTTAACACATGGATTTTTTTTGAGGGAGAGTGAAAATTTCAGTACAGTTTCAAAACAAGATTCAGGTCAAGTGAGATACAGCAGGTAGATTTGGGAAGTCTATGAAAGGCGCTCTATCGAATATGCTGAGGAACTTAAATCATGTGAAATTAGTTGGAGCTTACAATAGTGTACTGATAAGTGGGGCATGATACGAGCTACAATTCTACAGGGTATTAGGTTCAGAACATTCACAGACTTGAGAGAATAGTGATGTTGGTTCTCATTTGTCTCAATCTCGTAACTGGAAACTTCCTGAGTAAAGCACCCTGACATTTATCTATAACCTCTCCTCCTTGCAGAACTCATCAGAGATTTATGGTATCATAAAGCTTATATACCCTCTTTAAAGCTCACATATGTACTTCCATTGCCCCATGCTAAAACACTTGATCAATTTATAACAAGGGAAATACAGATTAAGTAACCTTGTTACTGGAAATTACAACATTTTATTTCAGCTAGAGTGCCTTGTCATAGCTATGAAGGATATCTATTCCTTAAGGGGGAGTGAAGATTAAAATCTTCCTTCCTTGGGT
>NW_023198515.1:0-868 GCF_002007445.2 Ailuropoda melanoleuca
AGCCCCTGGCAAGACGGCCCTGACGGCACAGGGTTCAGGAGTCTATTCCACGAGGCCGCGGTCTCACTAGAGAAAGAAGATAAGAAAATGCGAGAAGGCAAATGGAACCAAAAATAGGAAGGAAGCCAGATTAAAAATGGGGGTCGCTGAAATGCAGGCTTCCCACCCACCAGCGTTCTGGGAGCCCGGCTGAAACATGGATGACTTATGCTTGATTGCCTACCAGGAGCCCAGTCCTTGTCATTTTGATTCAATCTCCTTGTCCTCTCCCCAGAAGCACACCCCTGCAGTATCCTGTTTCTCTTTTAGTTCATGTGGTTCCTTCCACCCAGAATGCCATTCTCTCCTTTCTTCACCTTGCTCATATTTGCCAAGACCCGGCTGAGGCATCATTTCTGCCAGAAAGCCTACCATGAACCTTCAGGTTGGACCTCGGGCTCCTTCTCTTTGGTATCTAAGGTTCCTGATATCTATTGCAACAATATTCGTGGGTTCCCAACCCTGAAAGGCAATTTAGCAACACCTGGAGTACCTTATTAAAAATACAAATCCTTGATGCCTGAATCTCTTGGGGTGAGGGTTGGGAAGCTGTGTTTTTAAGTCATCACGTGTGTTTTGGATGCCAGGCCAGGGCTGGGTATCTCTTGTCTAGTCTGTGTCCCCTGGGCCTGGGCTCAGGGCTTAGGTCATGGAGAGCACATGCCACTGAGCCCAGATAGCCCCTAGGCCTGGCAGAAAGGGATGCAGAAGGGCAAGACCCATGGCCTTTGGTTCAGATTGTTTCCATCCATTCATAGCTCCTGCCTCATGCCCCAGACGCTGTCCTAGGGATAGAAGAGCAAAACCCAACACAGCTGCCCTCACACAG
>NW_023198516.1:0-578 GCF_002007445.2 Ailuropoda melanoleuca
TTATTTTTACAACTGTGGAAACAAAGGATCTTGTTGAATCATAGAACAAGTGTAAGAGTGGAAAGAAAGCATGAAGGAACAACAATCCTTCTATCTTTTTGACATAAAAGTGAATTGCAGTGGGGAACTGAGATAAAAAAAAGAAAGAAAGAAAAAAGAAAATACTCTCTAGATATGGTTTACATCTGTATTACACTTAAACTTCCCAAGTTTTATCCAACACACCATCAACAGGGCCTGAACCAGAGTCTGGTACAGACTAGTTNTGCCTGAACCAGAGTCTGGTACAGAATAGTTTATTCGATAAGTATTTGTTGAATGAAGAACCCAAAGATCTTACTGAACAGAAGAGATGTAATTCATATTTCTCTATTAAATAGCTCGGGAATAGTGGCAGATGCTTTGATATTTTGGCATTACCAACTTCCAGTTCTCTGTCAGTCTCTGGAAAATGGGTGGAGCACTAAAATGATTATCTTTACAATGACATGAATTGGAACTCAATGAATATGCTCATTCTTGGTCCAAAATAACATTTCTTGTTTCCATTTACAGTCTTCAAAAGACAAATGAGTTAG
>NW_023198517.1:0-806 GCF_002007445.2 Ailuropoda melanoleuca
TGTGTTTTGTGCTGTGTGTGTTGTGTGTTTTGTGAGTGTTGAGTGTGTGTGTTGTGTGTGTTGTGTGTTGTGTTTGTTGTATGTGTTGTGTGTTGTGTGTGTTGTGTGTGGTGTGTTGTGTTTTTTTTGTGTTGTGTGTGCGGGTTGTGTGTTTTGTGGGTGTGGTGTGTGGTGTGTGTTTGTGTGTTGTGTGTGTTCTGTGTGTGTTGTGTTTTTTGTTTGCTGTTTGTGTGTTGTGTGTGTCTTGGGTGTCTGTTGTTTGTGTTTGTTGTGTGTGTTGTGTGTTGTGTGTGTTGTGTATTGTGTGTGGTGTGTGCATTGTTTGGGTGTTGTGTGTGTTGTGTGTTGTGTGTTGTGTGTATTGTGTGTGTTGTTTGTTGTATGTCTTGTGTGTGTGCTGTGTATGTTGTATGTGTTGTCTGTTTTGTGTGTGTTGTTTTGTGTGTTGTGAGTGTTCTGTGAGTGGTGTGTGTTTTGTGTGTGTTGAGTGTGTTTTGTGTTGTGTGTTGTGTGTTTTGTGAATGTTGAGTGTGTGTTGTGTGTTGTGTGTGGTGTGTGTGGTGTGTGTTGTGTTGTGTGTGTTTTGTGTTGTGTGAGTGCGGTGTGTGTGGTGTGTGTTGTGTGTGTTTGTTGTGTCAGTGTTTTTTTNTTTTTGTGTTGTGTGTGTTTGTGTTTTTGTGTGTTTTGTGTGTTGTGTGTTGCATGTGTGTTGTGTATGTGTTGTGTGTGTATGTATTGTGTGTGTTGTGTGTTTTGTGTGTCATGTGTGTTTGGTGTGTGAGTAGTGTATGTGTGGTGTGTGTGTG
>NW_023198518.1:0-819 GCF_002007445.2 Ailuropoda melanoleuca
GTAGCTATTTTGGAATCTGGGTGTGAGTATATAGATTTTCTCAAGTTGCCTCTGTTGGGCTACTTCAAATATAGACATAAATTTAGGGAACTTGGGATAACTTCTTTTTTATTTTATATACTTACATGTTAAAATTACCTATAGCTAGAATTTAAACTCCTTCATTTGAAAGGCAGCCCCAATTCTCTTTTTATAATTGAGGTACAATTTACATCTAATAAAGTNTAAAGTACAAATTAAAGCAAACATTTAATGTGTGTTGACAGTGTATACATCCATGAAACTATCACCACAATCTACATGGGGAACATTTCTAACACCTCCAAGAGATTCCTTAGGATTCTTTGCAATCTCTTCCTCAGCCACCAGCCCCAGGCAACCACTGATCAGATTCTGTCACTCTATATTAGTTTGCATTTTCTAGAATTTATAGAATCATACAGTATGCTCTTTCTTGGGTCCAGCTTTTTTCACTTCATCATGATTTTGAGATTCTTCAAATGTTATTTGTGTCCATTTTTTTTATTGTTAGGTGGGAGTTTCATTATATAGATATATCACATCATTTTACTTAACCTGTTGTTGGAAATTTCTCCCCCAGTGATGTGGGTTAAATTGTGTTCTTTAAAAAGATATGTTCAAATCCAAACCTCCAGTATCCAAGACTATTTAGAAATATTTGGAAATAAGGTCTTTGCAGGTATATAATTAGTTAACATGAGGTCCTACTGGATTATGATGAGCCCTGAATCTGTCCACTGGTGTCCTTTTCTTAAAAGGACAGACAGAGATGCAAAGGGGAGAAGGTCTGTGATAACA
>NW_023198519.1:0-2860 GCF_002007445.2 Ailuropoda melanoleuca
AATGTTTGGAGGTTTATCTCCCATCCTTGTAAACAAAAGCCTTCCTAAACCCTCTAAAAATGTGCCAATTAGTTAATCAGGTCCAGTTAATTTGACATCTTCAATGTGTAGTGTCAGAGTGGTGTCCTGTAGGGTGTTGGGCAATCAAGTCAGGAGTCTGCCAATTATTGGACATCCTGGCTGTCTGCTTTTGTTAGTGAAGTTTGTGAAGTTTGATTAGAACAAAACTGAGCCCATTGTCTATGGCTGCTTTTGAGCTACAATGTCAGAATTGATTATTTGGAACAGAGATTGCAAGGACTGCAAACTTAAAATATTTATAATCTAGTCCTTTAAGAAATGGTCTGTTGACCCTCGTCTAGAGCGTGACATAGAGTGGAAGAGTTTGTGCTGTCTTGGGCAAAATGTAAGGGAGCACTGTTGTCTCTACTAAGTGGAAGAAAATTCCATCTGCTGGTTCTTGCAGAGTTGTACAGAAGCAAAAAAAAAAAAAAAAGACATTTGCCAAATCAGCAACTCCACACCAGTTGTCAGGAGCTGATTTGCTTCAGTGAAGTTGCCGTCTACGGAATAACACATGCTATTGAATCACCGTCTGTTGAAGCTTCTGGTAGTTCACAGTTATTCTCGGGCTCCGGAGGACCTTCTGCACTGGCCCATCAAGCAAGCTCCATCCCTGCACCTTTGACATCTTAGAAGGTGGTACGGATCTCTTGGATGTAGTACTTTCACAGCTTGGTGTTCTGGTGGAGAAGTTCAATCATGTTCCACTTAGTTTTCCTACCTAAGAGTTTACCACTCTTTGGGCCAGGGGGCTGGTGCAAGGACTCTACTTGTAGCCAAGTATGCCTGTTGTAATTAGAACCTACAGGAATTACATATGGATGATCTCCGTGGCTACTGGGAGCCATGTGCCATGAACTTGGGCCAAATTTCCATTTATGGTCGAATCACTTTAGTCCTCTCTTGACCTTGGATCCTAGGATAGGGTCATGAATAGAGACTCTAAGTCTTTCAGCTTTCCTCCAAATAAACCCACATCCAGTTATTAGGGTGATTGTAACTGAGCTTGTAAGGATTATTAAATATTTGAAATAAGTTGATGCTAGTTAATTCTTGGTGACCCAAAGTCAAATTAGGGGATAAGAATGGTCAGGGATAAATAGGATTTGACTCAAGTCTGTGGATCTCAGTGCTCCCAGCAGGTACAAAGAGGCAGTTCATCCTAAGCAAAAACAGGTGTGCATAAGTGTGATGCCCCCACACACTGTGGATTACCTATGTTCTGTTTTCCAGTAGGAAGGAGCTCTAAAACACCTTAAAGACCAAGAACATCACCAGGACAATCCCAGAATTCCATCTTTTGATCTTTGTTCTCTTGTCTAGGACATCTCCCAATACTGAAGCTATATTAGTCAATGTTCTGTTAGGAAAATGGAGAATACATTACATACTTAGAATTAATAGAAGGAATTGCTATTCAGAGGTGTTAGTGAAGCTAAAAGACCTGGAAAAAGATATCTCTAAGATAACCCAAAATAATACATGCAGGAAGTGGTTATAATCTCTAAGGTTTGGGGGAAAGTTGTTATTAAGGAAAGTTAATCTCAAATGATAGGCTCCACAGATATGGTGCCCACCTTCCCTTGGAGGGGTCATTGACCAGTTCTTTCTGTGACTTCGGGAACATGGAGGAAGGGCCTGTGATGTTGACACTCAGATGTCTGATTTGAGGCACAGCCTATGACGTCTTATACCTCTTTGGGGGTCTTGGATCTCAATGCTGAGTCTCATTCCAGGAGTTTCAAAAGAAGCTGGATTCTGAAAACAGTTGCTGTTGGAGCCAACCACCTCTCTTAGAACCATGGCAGAGGAACAGAAAAATAGGAAGGAACAACCTTCTTCCTTCCCTCTACCCACCACTCTCCCTCCTGTTGATGGAATATAACAAGAAACCATCTGACAAAGTCCCAGCGGAAATGTGGTTAGCAGAGTTCATACATCAGCAGAACATAGATGGTAGTTTTGGAGCTCAGGGAAACAGATATATATTCATTAGTATGCAATCGAAGCTGTGATTTTGGAGATTACACTGCCCAGGGCAAAAATGGAAGAAAGAAGACCGTTCCTAAAGCTATTGCAGCATTGACTCAGACTATTCAGTAGTGAAAAGTTATTTGGGAATGCTGAAATTTGGAAGTAATTTTTAGAAAATCACGTGAGAAATAATATTTTGTCAAACCCAGTTCTCAAATAGAGGCTAAAGTCATTATAACAGATTGCACACAGATTGCCTCTTGCAACATAGTAATGTAAGATTATGGTACTGAATAATTATCTTTGTCATTTATACAATGAAGGAAATCTGAATGATCTCCCCATGGTGAAGGTAGCACGTCAGTGTTTGCTAACTAGGTTGGATGATGGATACTGCTGCATTCTTAATTCCTCAGTGAGTCAGTGGAGGGGGCAAGTGCTACTCTTTGGAGATAAATAATCTGGCTTTTAACTCAAATAACAGTGAACCCGTTGTGAGTCTAAGCTGTGTTCACCCTTGGACTCAGGCATGTCTACATATGCTGTCATTCAGCAGGTGGGTATGCTAGGGACATGGTTCCATAGGGAATGGAAATAATTTATCAAAAAGAAGAAATATTATGACCCAAGAATTTAATTCAATAATGGTAGCTAAAGTTTTTTTTAGCCCTTATTATGTGGTATGCTTTGTATTAAGCACTTTATATGCATTATTTTATTTAATCCTTTTTGTTACATGATCGCTGCTATGGTTAGGCATATCTTGGAGATAAGAAGAGTCAGGCTCAGAGAGATTAAGTAGCTTGTCCAAAATCACACATAT
>NW_023198520.1:0-557 GCF_002007445.2 Ailuropoda melanoleuca
AAATCTATTCTTGCCTAGCTCTTTGACCTCTGATTGCATGGCATGGCCAAAAGCAAGCAGAACGTGAAACTAAAGGAGCCCTGCATGGGTCTGAGAAGTCTTTCTGTATGTGTTCTGGAGTTGGACACAACAGGGAAGTCACCTCCAAGCTTTTTAGCCTTATTTCAAAGTCACATGGTACATCAAAAACCAAAATGGAGTCATCAATGATGAAGCATTACAGTCTGGCAATTGGTTGGTTAAATTTGTTAACNCTTGTTAACGCTGAGATAGCACATTTTGGCACGTGGTTTTGGTAGTGGAATAACGTCTCTCAGCTACCGCTTCTCTCTATGCAGCGATTCTGAATCTTGGATGTTTATCAAGACCGCCTTGGGTAGCAGGCGCGTGGGTGGCTTGGTCCGTTAAGCATCTGACTCTTGATTTCAGCCCAGGTCATGATCTCAGGTCATGAGATCAAACCCCACATCGGGTTCTGTGCTCAGTGCAGACTCTGCTTGAGATTCCCTCTCCCTCTGCCCCTCCCCCAGCTCACACGCACAAGCATGTGCACACGC
>NW_023198521.1:0-171 GCF_002007445.2 Ailuropoda melanoleuca
AATTGATGCAGAAAGAGCATTTGACAAAATACAGCATCCTTTCCTGATTAAAACCCTTCAGAGTGTAGGGATAGCGGGTACATTTCTCAATCTCATAAAAGCCATCTATGAAAAGCCTACAGCAAATATTATTCTCAATGGGGAAAAGCTGGAAGGCTTTCCCTTAAGATC
>NW_023198521.1:559-766 GCF_002007445.2 Ailuropoda melanoleuca
CTAGAAACTATAAATAACTCTTGAAAGACATTGAGGAAGACACAAAAAGATGGAAAAATATCCCATGCTCATGGATTGGAAGAATTAACATAATTAAAACGTCCATGCTTCCCAGAGCAATCTACACTTTCAATGTTATCCCGATCAAAATACCGATGACATTTTTCAAAGAACTGGAACAAATAGTCCTTAAATATGTATGGAACC
>NW_023198522.1:0-836 GCF_002007445.2 Ailuropoda melanoleuca
GCCACTGTCCTCTGGTTGGAGCTGTTGTAGAAAGTGCTGGGGGAGGCTCCAGTGTCAGTCCTTAGCTGAGATAAGTGTAGAGGGGCATCTGCTGCTCTTTTCTAGTGCTGCTTTTGACTTAAAAACAGCTAAGCAGTAAACGTGTGGTGGTGGTTGGAGTTTGTTATTCGGTCTCTCTCCCCACGGTTACATGTTTGCTTTTGATAATAAATTTAAGATCATCTGTCACAGAAACATTCAAATAGACAATACAATGTACAATATACAATCAAACATCATTAAGTACAGTCACCATAAATACAGTCCTCTTAAAAAAACACTTTTATCCATGTTCATAACTTAGCTTCTGTCTTTAAGGCACATATGTTTGTTAAGGGCAGAAGCAGGTACTTGGTTCTCTCTTCATTCAGAATACTTTTGCCCTGTGACAATAACAATGACAATAACCCTCTGATACGTGGCACGGTCCTTGACAAGTGGTTAGGACACCTTCAGCAGACATTGGCAGGGCTGAGTAACTGTGGGAGCAGGCAGCTGCTGAGCAGGGGCATGGGGTGATGAAAACCCAGGCAGGAAGATCACTCTGATTGTGGAGGAGCATTGGCAGCTGGAAAGTAAAGAGGTTCTTACTGTGAAAAAGAGGGAGACCTGAGAGCCCCTGCTGGAGGATCTGGGAGTCTGAGCAAGGAAGCAGGAGCCTGGGCTCTCTGGTAAAGTTTATTCTGGACTGATAATCAGTCCTTGGAATGCTTGTACAGTTGGGAATTATGAAATCAGCAAGGTAATTGTATGCTCACTCATTCCATAAGCATTAATTTAATAGTGTCTACTTTGGC
>NW_023198523.1:0-1129 GCF_002007445.2 Ailuropoda melanoleuca
TAATCCCCACGTCCACCGCTGGCGTGTACCTCCTACTTATTTATCCACACCCTGTGATTACTTGGTTGGGGCCTTCTGTTGGTGAATTCACAGGTAAAGAGTAGATTGGACTGCTGAAATGACGTAGGGCACTCTGGCTTACGCATACACCGATGTTCAAGGTCCACCTTTCTGTCCTTGAAATACATGCAATTAGGAAAACGAGAGGAGCCACGAGACTGACTGCAATCATTCCTGGCAGGTGAATGGTTAATCGTTCTGAAAATGAAAAACGCATCACAGAGAGCACAGAAGCAATTTAAGTCAAAGCTGGTAGAGCTCATTTTCTAAGTCACGTGTCTGTTGCATGAATACGGTCATGGTGCGTTATGCCGTGTTCCTGTGTGCACCGGAATGACCACTTTGTCCCACAGCGCAGGTGCTCCCTTCCCAGCCCACAGCCTGCACCGTTCCTGCGAGGCGATATCCAGCAGAACGTTCCATGACGATGGTAATGGTCTGTCGTTGCGTCTTCCAGCACAGGAACCAGCAGGCACATGTGGTTATCAGGCAAGGGAGGAACTTTTTTTTTCAATTGAGGGAAAATACACACAACCCATAACATAACATTTTAATCATTTTCAAGCACACATTTCAGTGGTGTTGAGTACCCTTGTCATTGTGGTGCAACCATGGCTACCAGCCACATCCAGACGTGTTTCCACCTTGGAGAACCGAGAGCCTGTACCCATGATACAGCGACTCCGGGCACCTACTGTAAGAGGACTTGTACGACTCCTGTCCGCTAGTGACCGGCTGATCTCAGTCAGTCCCTGTCCTCAAGCCCCAACCGCGTCGTACAGGTCAGAGCCCCTCCATTTTGAAGGCTGGATGATATTCTGTCGCATGGACCGACTTTGTCACTTTGTCCTTTCATCGGCGGCTGGACATGCAGGTTGCTTCCAACTTTTGGGGATGATGAATAATGCTTCTGTGCACATAGGAGCACAGATCTCTTTTTTGAGACCTAAGGAACTAAATTTCCAATTCCATTTGGTTTTCACGAATTTAAAGCTAAGTAGCCACAGGTGGCTAGCGGCCACCGTGTTGGGTCACGGAGCTCCTCTGAGTGACTAGCTTGCCAGCTCTC
>NW_023198523.1:5752-9400 GCF_002007445.2 Ailuropoda melanoleuca
CCTCCCGAAGTGGGTGTTCCTGTGGACCCAGTCATCAAATCCCTTCTCTGTCTGGATTCTTCCCTGGGTTACTGTCCAGGCTCATGCTTCTCAATGCTATCTGAGCACTGATAACCCCAAATTCCTATTTCTCACTCTGGGTTTCCCCGGAGCCTTTCACATTATGGAGCATTTTATGTGGACCCAGCCCTTTGATCCCGATGGCCACTCTTGGGCCAGGCAATGCTGTCACCACCTTATTTTACAGACAAGGAAACTGAGGCAAGGGAAGACTCGAGGTGAATTTGGAATCAAATCCAGGTTCCAGGGTTGGTATTCTTAACTGCTATTCTAGTCAACTCTGAATGGCCAGTACATCTCTTAGGAGGGAGGAGATCCATGCTTTCCAATGTTTGGTAAGTAATTTTCCTGTTTCCTGTACTATCGTGCATGTATTCACTTGGTTCATTCAAGAAATAATGATCAACCTTTCACACACATTAGATGTGGCCTTGTATTTGTGCCACAATTTGTGTGATCTACAGAATGATTTCAATATGCTTTCTTATGTGATTTTCCCAAGATCTCCCTATAAGGTAACAGGACAAAGATGTTTGTTAATTATGTCTACTTCCTAGATTGACTTAATACTTGAGTGATTTCTTTCCTGCAACTCAAAGTGTCCAAGGAGTCCTCTACGGGGCTTAGCTTGGATCACCCCCTATCTTGTTCACATCCTGTTTTGCACACGTCACCCAGACCCAGTGGCAGTGAGCTCTTTGGACAGTCACATTCAAGGTCCTGAGCACATCGCACCTGGGTCACTGTCTTTGTCAACTGCTCACACAACTGGGTGTCCGCTTTGTCCCGAGGACACAGAGAAACAAAACAGGAAGTTAGGGTGAGAAGCCGGGTCCTCTGAATCCGGGTGGGGAGCTTTCCAGGTACTCCATGCTGTGGTCCCTGAGCCCCACTGATGTCAGATGCTGCTTTGCTGTGCAAGTTACAGGGTTAAGCCCTTTATCTTGGGTATCTGCATTGTTATCCCATTTTTATTTTTAGAGCCAGAGCAGACACAATCAATTTAATTCCAGTGCTGTGATCATAAACCCCCATGTTAATATTGCCCCTTTAAATCAAGTGTTTATGGGTCCTGTAAGCACCACCTGGAAATTTTACCTTAAGGTCCTAAAGTCATTTGGCTACAAATTACTTAATATTTTCTTGCACCTATTTCCGCGGTCTGGATTTGATTATTTCTAATTATCATAAATGCCCCTCTGCATTCCAGACGTGTTCTGTTTCAGTCACTCCACCAGCTGGATATTTCATGTTCATGTTCAGAATCAAAGAGGGCAGAGTTCTAAGTCACGCACGTTTTCCCAGCCCAGGGGTGAGACGTTGAACAACCCTCCCACCTCTTATTGTGTGGGAGGGCGCGATCCTGCACACTTCATCCTTTTCCAGTTCCAGAGGGTCCGATCCCATTGTGGATTATTGCCTTTTCCTCCTAAAATTTAGTGCCGGTCCCACAGGAGACTAGGACAATTATCATGTAAGGGGTTGCTTTGCCCTTAGCTTCGGTTATAGCCCCTCTTACATATTTGGTCATCGTGTGAGTCGTGGGCCCAGCTATAAGCTGCAATTCTGTGTGGTCCCACTTTTAGGAGAGGCCACGGAGACAATTCCTGCTAGCCTCGGATGATTCCAGAGGCCCAGGGAGACCGGTCCAGCTCCAGGCAGCGCCTCTATGGGCAAAGCTCTCGGAGTTGACCCTTCAGGCCCCGAGCCGAGTCCTGACACCCCCCCGTGCCCCGGCCTGCCCTTCAGCCCCGCTCACGCTGCAGGCTGAGTGTGGGGCTCTGGCTCCTCAGGGCTGTCAGAAAGGTGCGGGATCAGGGAGCCGAGTCACGGCAGGGGGCGAGACGCAGGTGGCCCCTCTGACTGGGCTCTGACCTTTCCTGCTCGAAAGGCCTCTGCTTTCTTCAAGCCTGAGGAGGCCTGACAGAGGCAAGGCCCAGGCCGCAGCTCGCACGCATCGTTTCCACTTCGTGTTTTCAAAAACCAGAGACACTTTCCCTCTGCTCCTAATTCCCTTCAAAAATACTGACGTATTTCCCAGTTTAATTTGACAAACGCTTCTGCCTGGGACGGGCTGCTTTAGGACGGGGGTGCGAGGCCAGGAGGAAGGCTGCTCCTGTTGACCCTCGTCCTTCCCGGCACACGGCACAGCCTGCCGCGGAGTCAAACATCAGCTCTAGGGACTTCGGTGACTCGTAAAATAGGGCTGGATTTCTACTGTGCTCTTTTCCTCTTTATCCTAAAAATCCAAATAAATCGTTATCTGATTATGATTAAATGAAAATTGACTATAATTAGAAACCGGAGGGGAATGAAGCAAAGTCTTTCTAATATCCTGAGCTTCTAGAAAAGAAGGGGGGGGGGTCAGATGATTTAACTTTTGATGTAGATTTAGATGCTTTCAGTCTTCAGTTTTCTTCAAGAAAAGCACTGATAAACTACAAAAAGAAAACAACACAAAAAAGCCCACTCATATGATAGAAAGAATTGGGACCAGGCTTTCAATAAATAAGTCCTGAATTAATGAAATAAAGACATTTTTATTTGATCTATAATCATTAATATGATTAGAAATATTAACATTAATCTCATCACTAATAATAATCTTTAAAAGTCTTGCTGTGGCCCCACAAACCTAGAAGAACCAATATTACTTGCTGATGACTTTAGCTCTAATTTAATGGATCATCTACTTTTTAAAAAACAAACAAAATAATGGGGAAGGTGTGTGTTTGTGGCACTACACTAAAATTATGGGTTCTTGAAGGCAGAGGGGTGTTGGCAGTCAGCCCCCGGGGAACCGGGAGTGATTGGCACATCCCAGAGCAGCAGCCACGGAGACCGGGACCGCAGGAAGGACCACACAGCCACGTGCCTGAAACAAAGAACTCAGAGAAGAAGAGGTTCTAGAACAGAGCGTACAGACCTTTCAGGAAAGGCAAACATCACTATCGCTCTTCCCCTGGCTCCTCTCCCTGGAATCAAGCCCCAGCCACCACAATGACACAATAATCTCCTGCAGCCAACATGAGTCGTCTGAGAACAATTCTCAGGCCCTCCAAAAGCAACACAGCGAAAAGCCACGGATTCCTCTTCCTCCACCACAACCCATGTCCTCTCAAGTCGGGATCCTGGGTCCTCCCAGACCCATGGGAAGCCTGGGCTCCCTCTCTCTCTGCCTCTGCACTCTGGCCAGTAGACTAAGTTCTCTCTGCCCCCCGCTCAGATACATCCCCTGTTCTCTACTCCACAGAGAAGGCCACCTCCAACCTGCTGCTTGACCTCCAGCGTCTGCCCTGAGCCGCCCGTCCCCGACTTCACTCCTGGAGCATTCTTCCCACAGAGCAAATCAGTTGAGCTTCCTCAGCTGCTTAAAACTAAGCAGTTGCCCGAGTATCACCCAAATAATACGCAGCCGCTTTCCGAGCAAGCCTCAAACCTCAGCTGCTCCCTAGAATCACCTGGAAGTTTTTAAAATACGTTGCTCCCTACGCTACACCCGAGACCAGTTAAGTCTGAGTATGTGGGGGTAAGGCGCCAGGATTTTCTGCTTCTCGGGCACCTTCAAAGGTCCAGCCAAGGTTTGGG
>NW_023198524.1:0-293 GCF_002007445.2 Ailuropoda melanoleuca
AAAGATTTGCCTCCTCCGTGAGCATTTCATAAAAATGCAAATCCCAAGTTTGGGTTTGGTAATTAGCAGGGTTGCCTCCTGGTGCTAAGAGGCAGCTGCCCAGCTGGAACTATCTATGGAGGTGGGCAAGGAGGCGCCCTCTTCTGGCTTCCCTCCTGGGTGCTCTCTGCTCCATCCCACCCACTCCCTTCCCACTCCCTTCCCAGGGGCACCAGGTGCTCCCCGCACTCCACATTCCATCCCGGCAGCTGAGGGATGGGCTGTCCATCATAGCGTTCCCGAGCCTGAGCTTC
>NW_023198524.1:337-579 GCF_002007445.2 Ailuropoda melanoleuca
TTCCGCCAGCAAACAAATCCGTCAGATAAGTGAGCACTCTGATACCAAGCACAGTGCCAGGCGCTGGAGAAACACAGAGGAATATGCTGCGTCTCTGCCCTTGAGGAGAGCACTGTAGGCACTAGCCTTTCGGGTCCCCTGGAAATCACCTAAGAACAGGGTCCTGGAGAAGAATGGCACGCTTAGTTTTCCAGCCAGTCTTCTGAAAATTTCAGGCACATCACTTCTGTGATTCGAGCCTC
>NW_023198525.1:0-1537 GCF_002007445.2 Ailuropoda melanoleuca
CAGCTACAATTTATTCAAATATCTCTTCTAGACCTCTCTCTTTCTCCACCCCCTCGGGGATGCCGATGATTTTAACATCGGAACCTTTCATTGAGTCAGCAATCTCCATAATCTACATTCTTGAGACTGGTTTTTTTTGAGCTAAGTTTCTGTTTTAACTTTCTCTTCTACCATCCCATCTTCCAATTCACTAATTTGTTCTTCTGCCTCATTTATCCTGGCTGTCAGAGCATCTAGTNTCTGCCTCATTTATCCTGGCTGTCAGAGCATCTAGTTTATACTGCAATTGATTCACAGCATTTTTAATTTCTGCCAAATTCACTCTCATTTCTGCCCTTAGAGATTCTATATTCTTGTTAATATTTTCATTAGTAATTTTTCAAGCCTACAAGTTATCTTGACCGTTGTTACTCTGAACTCTATTTCTGACAATTTGGTTATATCCATATGCATCAGTTCTGTGGCAGAGGCCACAGTCTCTGTCTCCTTTCTTTGCTGCCGGGAGGGGATTTCTCCTCCTCATCATTCTGATGAGGAGAGGTTGAGGGAATGCCCAGAGCCCAAATTATTGACCAGGACCCAGACAGTGTGCACTTGTTTTATAGGGACCTTAGGGATGTGGGCTTCTTGATTTTTCAGCCTGCCTTCTAGGGAGGGGCCTGCCACGCTGACCTCAGGGAACCGTGCTTGGGTAGAGTCGCCCTGTCCCCTGTGAAGGGGGATGGGGATGGGCACAATGTGAGCTGGTATTTCTGGGCTTTTTTTCTCTGGTGCTTTCCCTGGCAGTTTTCTGTGACTCTTCTGAGAGTCAGAACAGCAGTAGCCCTATCCTAGCCGCTGTCTCAGAACAGAGAGATCGCAGTCTGCTCTCCACTGAGCTCTCTTGGCCACTTTAACTCTGTTTCTGTTGGTGTTGCCAAAAACCCTTCAGCATCCCAGGATGTGTGCCCCACAGCCGTTCTCCCAGCCCTCGCTTCCAGGGACAGCACGTCTCTGCCTTTTGTGCTTCTAACACCACCAGCCACCCCAGGTTCCTGCGGGTGTTCCCGAGTTCCCTCTTTCAGGATGGTTCACGTGTGCTCCGGAGCGCCAGTTTTGTAAACATAAATATTTTACTTACTTTCTCTAAGTCACAGCAAGAAAGCTCAACTAAATCTGAGGCGTATCTGATACCAAGGTGTGCTCAATTTTACAAAAAGTAATTTTATTCATGAAAATAATACACATGTATGTAAAAATATTAGAAGAGTGAAGATGAGATTAAATAAAAATTAAAAGCCTTCATTCTCAGTTTCCTTCACCAGAGGTATACAATGTGACGCTAGAAATTCTATGTATCTGAACAAGCATGCACCCACCCCCATATACATGCACAGATATTGTATATATCACAAATGAGCATAGTAAGTATTTTCAACAACTTGCTTTTCCCCCACTTAATGTATCTCCAAGTATGTATGTTTGTATGTGTGTATATATGGTATATATAAACCTGCTTTGTATGGTGTGTGTGTGTGTATATATATATATATATATA